>NW_026463139.1:0-48687 GCF_021730395.1 Mercenaria mercenaria | reverse complement strand
ACTCCTTCACAAACAAAATGGGAAGTGGATAATTCTGGAAGTCAGGCAGATGTTAGCAACACACTCGTCTTCACGCGGCACAAACTTTTTAAGAAAGGGTGGGCACGTTATTCAAAGAGAGGGCGACATGATACTTTTAATACTTTCTGCGCCGCCAACTTATCTGATGTTGTCATTTCTGAAAGTGTGTGCGACCATTACTTTCAAAATATTATAACTATTTTGATGTAAGTGACGTCAAAATACTTAAAACGCAAAATAATTACGCGCCACACGTTGTAATTACAGACGATATAAATGTTAATCCTGTGAGATGTATATCGGGTAAGTTACATGAATTTAAAAGGAAGCCGCTTCTTTTTGTAGGAGGAAAACTAAGCGTGCGCCGACTAGCACTGACTGCCTTCCATTATTCAAACAAATACTTGAAGGATATGGCAGGTATTTAATATTAAACTCTATAGTCTTGTTGAGTATACTTTGAAATAACATCAGTTGAAATAATTATTTGATGCGTCGCTTATTTTCGAAATAATAAAGAAAGTTCACGATTTTCTGGGACAACCCTCGTATGTATTCGGTAAGACACTGAAACGGATTTCCTATTGCTAACATTCAATATCGCCGAAAAGCAAAGACATTCTAGAAGTGATTTTTCCGTGCTGGCGAAATAATATAAATTAAGATGAATTAGCCAGCCACACATTATTATATTTTGTGTTTTGTCATTTTTCCTTAGTATAACTCACCATTTTTACTTGACACATTGTCAACACAATTGCATTTTATGGCTTTAAAGCCTTTAAGATAAAAACAAATGATGCTGCATGTTTTCAATAATTCTCCCTTAAACGGATATATTACAGCTATCTCAAATATCATATCCGATTGTGATAGCACGGCAGATTATTCGAATGTCGGTTCATTCATTGGAGTTGGAACTGGATCTGTGACAGTTACTCTTGTTGCTGTTGGGATATTCATTATAATACGACGATACCTAAGGTCGGAATAATTTATGTTATTTAATATGTCCATTGTTATCCTGCTATAGGTAGCTTGAATTTTCTGTTCACCATAGCAATTACTTAGTATACACTTATTGACTGAGCCAAAGACTATGATCTGATTTTCACAGGCAGAAAGACGCATTGGCCAAGGCGAAACCATTGTCAATATGAAATTTGCCTATACGTTTCATATCATATAACACGGCTTATTACTCAGCAGCCGTCTTATTGTATGACACTGTTACTTATATATATAAATGCACCAATACTTAAAATATTGACTGTTGCTATTCTATTGCAAAAGAAATGTGACGAGGATTGTGATGATGTAAATAGATTATTAAAGAGGGTGTTGATATTAGCATGCATTACCAATACCGTTCATGGAAAGCCTCAATTCAACTGAGCTTACAACATTTTTCAACTTTTTACGTGTTTGTTGACATGTGGAGTTTCTACTTGTTCTACTTTAAATGATTATGTAAAAGGATTGATGATTGATGATGATCTGTTCAAGTTTAATACACGTACTAGTTGCCTTTTCGAAAAACATGGTAGCATGACATATTCGTGAATATGAATGAGACTTTATTAAGACCATAAGATATATAAGGTAACTACGAAAACCTATGAAATATAAAATGCATATATATATATAACTTCGCCGAGCGTGCACGAGACCTTGAGATATCATACATTAATAAGTAGTATCTCATGCATATTCTTAGCCCGCCCGCTTAGCTCAGAAGGGAGAGCGCAGATGTACGGATCGCTTGGTCGTGAGTTTGATCCTCGAGCGAGGCTAATTTTCTCCGTGACAATTTGATAAAAGATATTGTGTCTGAAATCCTTCGTCCTTCTACTCTTCTGATTCGTGCGGGGAAGTTGGCAGTTACTTGTGGAGAACAGGTTTGTACTAGTACAGAATTCAAGAACACTGATTTGATTTACTCCCCAACGTTATGTAACTGAAATACTTTTGAAAATCAATGTTAAACCCCAAAACGAACAGAATCGTGCGTATTGCTTATATTCAGATTTCTTGATCAGCTTAAACTTACTTTCCTTTTAAAGAGTCTAACCACGTCAATTGCATATTTAAGAGCAGCTGATAGATTTTTTAAAAGCATTATTTTAGAGCGGTTAAATTTGTTACATGTAGTACTACAAATATATATTCAAATTATATAATTTAAGACATATATCAAACCGTATATCTTTTCTTTCTAGACATGGGCATATAAGACAGCGCAAACCAGGTATGACAATATTTTCAGTTGTCTGCGTAGATAAAGCTTTGGTACTTATTTGATTTCTGTAGACTTTATTTAGCTAATACAGTTGCTGATATTTCTTCGCCGTACTGAAGACTTAGTTATGGTGAATTATGATTTTGTTTACAAGTCAATATCTTGTCTGCAACTAACTGAAACTGTAAACATACATTGTAATTATTGCCTTTAAAATCACTTTATTATGATTTAACATGTAATATTCATTCAAGTTTTCTGATATTTTTATACACCAGCATTCTGTATTTTGTAAATTACAGAAGACGCACATGAGTTAACAGATAACATACACGATAACTTCAAAACAACTCCTGCCTTGCCGAATGTACAAACAAATACAAGTACCGATTTATTCCATACTATTTTGTACATTTCTTGTAGGAAATCATTACAACGAATGTAACATGCCTTAAATGTTGTGCGAATTTGACATTAAATGTTTTATGTTGTAAGGAAATATACTAACTTTAATTTTAAAATAACAATATGTTAACCTTATAAATGTGGTTGATATAGCTACTATATTTTCCTCATGTTTTTAGATGCTGGCTATGAAAATACATCATTTCCAGTATATGAAGAATTAAAAGAGAGTAACAAAGATTCAAGTACGTATGACAGTATTGATGGTACCAGCACCAGTTAGACAGATCACATTTTTGTTGTTCATAATAATTGGACGTGTGTGTCACTTTTGTGTACATAAGCAGAAATCAATACCTGCATAATACGATAAGAATCTTTCGAAATATCATTTTTTACTCCCTGATCATGTACATATAATAATCTTGCAACCAAATATTCCTATTAAGGTACCGGACCCGTAATAGAGTACCGTCTTTCGAAGAGTATTCAATTCCTACCATAATCCAACTTTGACTGCAATTTTCAGGGGGCGTAGGTTCAAGTCCCAGTGGGACCAACAGTTTTTTTCCATATTTTTCTTTTTTCTAATAAGTTTTTACTCCTTTTGAGACTTACTATGGATGTATTGTACATAAGTGGCAAATATTCACTTTATAAGCGATTTCTTGCTGTTCAAAGTGAATTTACCTCTGAATCAGGAGGGGTAGAGTTAGACATCTTTAAAAATACTGAGTTACATGCGGTAAAAGTTCTCTATTTTGCCTTCATTCTTTAGATTACATATTGTGGAAGAAATGCAGGTATGTTTTACTTCTGCCCCAAGGTTATTTTTTAATGAAGTGAGCAAAATTCAAAACAGACCCACAGGACTCGACCTTAATTTTTCAATGTTGGAGTTAGAATTCTGTCTCATTAAATCTGTTTACTTGAGGCACCCTAGAAAAAAAAGATTTTTATAGTATTATTTTGTGTTTTATAATTGTTTAACAATAGTTTGATGTTTCTTTTATCAAAATTAATGCTGTAATGATTTCTCTGCAAACGTTTTAGATAGTGGCCATCACATTGAAATCTGTGTCTACTTGAGCTTGAGAAAATACCATAAATTATACAAAATTTACAAAAAATGGCATTGTAAAAGTTGTTTAAAATTTGCAACACAGTGCGAAACATGGTCAGCTTTAAGAATACACCAAGCAAATAACATTACTTTTAGGGGTCCAATATCTTAAATTGACAATGATTAATGTGTGATAAATGTTAAAACAGACAGAATTATGAATGTCGCACCAAACTCATGAACTTGTAAATTATTGTATTCCTGTTGATTTGTTTCTTATCTTTGTGACTAAGCTTGATATTTGTGCTATCAGATGTTTTGTTTTTTGCTTTTTCACGCTCTTACAATCTTCCAATCATCAAACAAATTATGCCATTAAGTCTGTTATTATTTTATGATTCTTTTCCTGTCTACGTATATATGTAATTATGTTTATTGATTTGAACAAAAATGTTGTTTGCTAAATATTTTTTTCGTGTAATTTATAAGTTATTTTTCATAAAAATGAACATCAATAGAACATAATAAGTCTACGAAATTATTTGAATTAAAACAGATATTATTTGTTTTGTTAATGACTGTTTTTAATTCTTTAATTTATTTCAGGAAACCATTTTCATTATATCAGTTTTCACTTCCTTCTATTGCTATTTCTCAATAACTGAGGTGCATTTTGAATAAATGAAGGAATTCTAAAGATTCATTTAAACTTTGAGACAAATTTCATACTGTTACTGTTTCATAAATTATTAATTCAAGCCTAGATGTATGCTGTTTTAAAGGGAATAAAGTACTTATGACATTTTCTAACAGTTTTGTTAGGGTTAAAATTCTTTTATTGACTGTTAAAATCAATGAGAGCTAAAGATACATGCGATCATGTAAATATTTCTGGACTGTACATATGGGTTTTATTGTAGAAATCTGACATTTAAGGAAGCCATCCAGTAGTCTGACGTATGTTCGATGGTTTTATCCAGATGTAGGCCCATACGTGTAATAATGCTCTGTGGGGCACCTGAGTCTTCCGCGACCACCAAAAGCTTGAAAGTCATCGTATGAGTTATAAATATATCTGTGTGAAGGTAAACCCGTCTCAAAAAATACTGTAACTGTTAAACATGTTCTTGATCAGTTTGGATGAGATTTCTTAACCTGTGTCTCAACCGTATTAAACCTCATAGCATCTTAACGTATTCTTTTCACTAGCTGCTCACATCGTATTGCGTATAAAACACTGTCTTCAAACTAAACACTAAATAATTGCTTTCCTAAGAGTGACTGAATATTGATATAATTTGATGTACTTACTGGACCCGTAATGACATTCGACAATTTCCGTAAGATTATATATTCCCGATTTCGACGTTCTCTGGCTGTTTGTACTTATGAACTAATAAACCATATTAGCAGCCGGAGAATGGCCGAAATAGCAGTATGAGAATACATAAAATAATTCGTTACGGGTCCTTTACTTAAAGAGAGTGTGTACGAATATATTTTTCAATCATGGACAACGTTCTTTTGAACGTAAATTGCCGAGTCCTTAACTTAAAGAGAATTTGTATGGATATGTACGAAACCTTTCTGTAAAGAATGCCAAAGTTATTGTTTTTGTAGTTTAGGATCTATATCTGCATGCTATAAAAACGTGTATTTGTGATATTGAAGCTATATAAATGAAAACATATTCTTTTCGTCTGTAAAGAGCATTGATGTACTCAATTTAACCCATAGCCTGTTGGCGGCAAGTGATTTTGTCTTTGCGACCAGTCCAGACCAAGATCAGCCTGCACATCCGTGCAATCTGATCATGGTCTGCACTGTTCGCCATTCAATCAGTATCGTTTTGATAAGCACCTTTTTATTTTCGTTACTGGTATTGTCTGAATTGAAAGATGGACTTGTTCATTGTAGAAAGTTCGCAGGCTAAGGGTTAATTATATCAAATATCATTCTGCCAGTTATAAGAAAATTCGAATAAGATGTTTGATCCTTGGTTTATGTAAATAAATATTATCTTCACCATTATCCGTTTTTGTGCTTTGTTTTGCTTTTTGTGTGTGATTGTCGTCTAACTTTACCAAGAAAAGTGAGAAAAAATTATCGTCGAGAAAAATCAAATTAGAAAAGTGAAAACTAGAGAAGTATGTTAAGGATGTCTCTAATGAAATACCATTTGCACCTCATCCATGGCAACTAAGGCAAACTTGGCACACCTAGTCTGTTTGATCCACCTTTTACGTAAGACAGTTTTCCCCTGATTTCTCAACACCGTTGATATTATATGTATTATATGTATGTTTTGTCGGGTTTTAAGTGATACGACAAAACGTGATGTCAAATGACGACTTTACGGACTTTGATGGTAGAGGAAGAACTCGGTAGCCACTCCTAGCATTATTTCAGACACATATTAAACTACCGACTTTCCATCTGGAACACAATATAATTTTACACCTAGTGCTACGTGTAGGACCCAGAGTGGCGAGGTCAAGTAATTCAAACTTCGCGACTTTAACCACTTGATCAATGAGGACCCTTTCACCATTCTGGGATGTAACAGGGTGCTATCATGCGAAGCGACAATTGTTTTCTTTTGTTGAAATGCCGAATATTATCTCAAAATGTTAAAAAGATATTCATGAAATGTTTTCAGTCCATTAGTCGTCTTCACATGATTTTTTTCATCGGGAACGCCCATATAGGTTGTCATTTACAAGATATTTACACCAACTAGCTCTTATTCACTATAAATGTTGCTCCATGGGACACCATCCGTGTATAATCAGATTTACTAAGTTTACGTTATTATCGCCCTTACGCAAAGGAAAAGGTCCATTATCGCATTATTCGACAAATAGTTTGCATGATTTTTTTTTCTAAAAAAAGCATAAATCTTACTGAAAACTCCCTGCACGTGTAACGTCCTATAGTATTATTATTATTATTATTATTATTATTATACCTAACTTATATAGCACTCTTTTCATACAAAATATGTACGTTCAAAAGTGCTTTACAGAAACATAAAGAACACATACATATGCATACATACATGAAAATATATTGGTAAAAGATTAAAATGAATAGTAATTAAAATAAGATCATCCATAAATTATGTTCAATAAATAAACAATGTACTTAGGAGATTCACTGTGCATGGCTTTGTATGTAAGATTTTGAACTCAATGCGGTGCTGAACCGGAAGCAAATGCAACTCCTTCAAGATTCAAGACCGGCGTTATGTGTTCGTATCTTGGAGTCCTGGTACGGGCCGCTGTGTTTTGTACACATTGAAGTTTTTGCAGTGAGTCTTTGGAAATTCCATACAGCAGCGAGTTTCAGTAGTCTACTTTCGATGTAACCAGAGAGTTCACAAGAGACTTGGTAGCATCAGCTGTGCTGTACTGCCTGATGTGGCCAATTTGCCGAAGTTGTGCGTATCTAGCTCTACAGAGAGTGTTAGCATGCTGTGTCATGACCATGTTTGAATCCATTCTAGCACCGAGATTCTTCACACAATATGATGGTTTAATCTGAGAGGGTCTTACTTTCACGCAGATATCTTCGGGTATTTTTGTGTGATTTGTGTGAAACAAAATGACCTCGGTTTTGTCAGTATTGAGCTTCAGCATGTTCTGATGCCTCCAAGAGACTATGTCGTTGAGACAGATTTCAATCCGAGATAGGGCTATGTGTTGGTGGGAAATATTGTTTGGCTTAAACGATAATTATAGTTGTGAGTCATCGACATAAAAGTGGTAATTCAGTCCATGGCTTCTGCAGATTGAACCAACGGGTTTTGTGAACATGATGTAGTTTTTCGGTCCTAGGACAGATCCTTGTGGTACACTGTATTTCATATGGACTGAAGTAGATAGTTCGCCATTTACTGAGACTCATTCAGATAAGAAATCATGTATTGTAGTTTGCCAATGATCCCGAAGTCCTTTTCCAAGCATTTAAGCAACGTTTCAATGGTCGATAGTATCAAACGCAGCTGGTAAGTCAAGCATTACCAAGATTGTGATTTCGTTTTGATCCAGGGATTGAAGAATGTCATTTGAACTTTGAGAAGTGCAGTTTCTGTCGAGTGATGCTTTCTGTATGCAGACTGATGCTGTTCATGTAGGTTCTTTGAAGTCAGGTGGTACTCAATGCGTTTATCTACTACTTTTTCAAGTACTTTTGAGACAAAAGGTAAGTTTGAAACAGGCCTGTAGTTCTTTTGTTCATTGGAATCAAGGCCTGTTTTTTTTTTCAAAAGAGGTCTAACGTGAGACTTTTTAAATTCTTTTGGAACATACGCGGATTCCAGTGATATGTTGATAATTTTTGTCAATGCCGGAAGGAGCTCGTCAAGGCATGTCTTTAAAAGCCAAGTTGGTATTGGGTCATATTCACACGACTTACATGGAGATGCCTGAATAATATTCTTCACTTCTCCTGGTGTTGCTGGAGTAAAACAGTTAAGGCAGTCCTCCATTGATGGTTGTGTTTCAGTGTCATCAGTAATTTAAGATACAAAACAGGATTCTATGTCTGTCCATATTTTGTCTATTTTGCTTATGAAAAAGTCACTAAAGTCTTGAGCGAGTTGTTTGAAGGATGCAGCTTTTGGTAAAGTGATATCATTTGTAGCACCTAACAGATGCTTAGTGATTTTGAAAAGACTCTTTGAATCTTTTTGGCAAGATTCTACCTGATCCGAGTAGAAATATATTTTTGCCTTTTTAGTAACCTATTTACTGTTGCACACTGTTCTCTGTAAAGCTGGTGGTCTATTATCAGTCTCGATTTGCGCCATTTCTGTTCCAACTACCTCCTTAAATGGTTAGCATCATGAAGTTCTTACAGAGATCGGTCAACATACTGACACAGTAGGATTTTCTTCCACCATGACTTTTCATTCCAAAATTCCGAAATTCAGCATTTTCAATGATAAACATGTAATAATACATAGCATATGATAGGTTACACTGATGTACATGTATCTTATGTCATGAGTAATCGCAGTGTTTTCTGCTGAATCTTGACATGATTTTTGCGACACCAATGATTCTTTGCGTTGAAGTAGAGATAAAAGTGTAGATAAAACATTCAGAGGAAAAATGATTTATGGGAGGACTGTATCATCCATACTTCTAGGTTGCACTTAACAACTTGAGACATTTATGGTAGTAGACCCTTAATGACAATCGGCAAGTTTCATGTGGTATTTCGGCAATTTCCGGTTTTTACGGAAAGCTTAATGTTTTATTTCGACAATTTCCGGTTTGTGCACGTTAAGCTTTATTTACGTCCGAAGAATGCCGACGTACCTAACACGAATATGACCGAGTGTCATTACTGATCTAATACTTTAACTTTTAATCAAATGCTTGAAGCAAGAGCGGACGCAGCGGTCCAGTGCATGGTAACACTGTCTGACTACGAAAGTATGTGTCTTGAGCTCCTCCAACTAAAAATTAGAAACAATGACATGAGGGCCACGCGTATGGATGCTTTACAGTTGGCTCGCTGAAGAAACAGGGAAGCTTCTGGAATTGAGCGTCTGCTGTGTCTTACACTATCCTCCCAAGACCCTGTCATTACCAACTTTTGGAGGGGTCGCCCTTATGGGTTACCGGCGGCGCCTAAGAATAAGCTTGCGAGTAAAACAAACATGCTTGAAGCATGCTCAGCCTGGGAACAAAACATAATTTTCTCGTACAGCTCTAGGTTGCACAGATTAACTTGTCGTCAGAATAAAACATACATCAAGTCGAAACATTTACCAGATGTATTTTAAAGCACGCTAAACATAGATACAGACTGTGACTTTATTTAAAATTTGACTTTGCTCCTTGGCTATGTTTGGGCTTCTGGGAAACCAACCCTTACCTTTCTGTACGTAAGTAGTATATACATAAGGTCGCTGACTTTAAATCACTTGCCCTTCACCTATGTAGGTTCAAGCTTCACTCGGGGCGTTGAATTCATCATGTGAGAAAGCCATCCAGCCTGCTTACGGAAGGTCCTTGGTTCTACCCAGGTGTCCGCTCGTGATGAAATAATGCACGGAGGAGCACTGGGGGTCTTCTTCCACCATCAAAGCTGCAAAGTCGCCATATGACCTTATTGCGTCGGCGCAACGTTAAACCAAACAGAACTAAAACAAAACTACCATAAAAGTTTACTTTTAAATTGCCATTTGCTTTTATATCATATATGTCAAAAACCAATCTATTCAGGATACTGTTCTTAAGGTTATTAATGATCATAGGCTACATGAAGAAACCATTCACTTCATTTAAAAACGTAAAAATATTAAATGCACCATCAAGAAATCAGTCTCTTAGAATAATACAAAAAGGTGCCTCCAAAAAATAAGTTTGTCTGAAGTAATGCGTAAAGACCATGCTAAACAAATCAAACAAATGTTGTGAATGACATGATATTTATTTATACAAAAGACTGCTTACTCATATACACACAATTTCTAATATAACACAAAACATAAATCTGAAACATACATGTACAAGAAAACAAGTGTATCATCTCTATATAAAAGCTTATAAATAAGGAAGTGTATCAATGCAACAGAACGCCGTTTGAAAAATATCTAATTTAATACGCTATGAAATAAATAATCATACTACATTGTAGTTCTTAAGCGTTACAATGATATAAAATTAATGTACATGTGCTTCCATATCTGTTTAATTATATTAGTCCAAAGCTCTGTCGTGTTGGTCAACACGTCATATCGAGGATCAGACTTTCATAATATGATAACTGCCCTAAATTGTCACTTTTAAATTAAAACTTGGAATAAATAACCATCTGCACGGCTTAATATTTCAAAACGTAACAATTATTCTGTTTAATACCTTTTTGAGAATGCAGCTTTCGAGAAAGTCTTTCTCTGTTCGGAATTCAGACTGTTCGCCTTCTCTCTGGCGCGCACGTTGAACCCGGTCGTCCATGGGGCAACAATGTGCAGGGTTATATTTTATAATCAGCAACCTCTCTTTTACAGGTCAACAGAGAACCTTTTGTGAATGGCCCAAGAGTCCCAAAGAACTTTAATACCATTTTAAAATTCTGTTAACCACCTTCAGTTATGTCTTCTAGACAAACAACAATTCCAACGTGGCCCTTATATTTCACAATATGTCCGACCTGTAGATCGCTTCTGATGTGTATTTCTTTTTTGCCAACGTAAATTGAACTTTTATGCTTGGTGTTTGTTTTGCCTATTGTATTGCTCTGTGCAGTATGATTATCCCTGTCGTCGTCTTCTTGCACTATCGTATCAAAGCATAGGTGATCTGATCTGTTGGAGAATTGGTTCCATGTTTCCTCACCAATTTTGGCTCTAACGCGCTCAACAACAACGTCTGGAGGAAATGTCTTCAACTGCCTGCAATCGATCCATTTCACATTTCTAATATTTTCGTTCACGTTAAGTTCGAAAGATTCTTCTATTACCTTCCTAGCGCCGAAAACATTTAAACCTATCAAGCCGTAGTGTACATACGTTATCGTATTTTCAGTAATTCAGTACTTTCAACAAGATGTTTTTCAGTCACTGTTGCAAATTTTGGAAATATCTGAATGATATCGTGGTTCCCGGTGTGATCTGTGACAATATTATTGATTGTCCACTGTGTGATATAGAGTATTGTCTTACATTCGATTTAGCTTGATGTCTGAATATTATCCTTACTGGAGCAGCAGGTAAAGCAATCAAACACTTTTTATCGTTGTGCGATAACGTAAACAGTGAGTTGTATGACTAGAGTATAAGTCGATGCTGTCAGCTAATTATGTAGCTAAAGATAAATTACATAAAAAGGTTATATTATTTCTAAGCAAATGATAGTTATATTTTGTTCGTGAATTCAGTTGACCTATATCTATCAAATAAGTATCATTTCCATACTCTTGTATTACCATTTATTATTATATCTTACTATTGGTAGTTAAAAAGTCTTTGAGACGGCACATATAGCTGTCATTGTGTCAGCTGTAATGGAACTGTGTGTCTCACGTCCGATAATCAATATGGCAACGGAAACGTCCCGCGTTCTGGCGTCGACGTTATCATTCCTGATGAAAAGTTTGACTGAATTTTAGATTTGGGTGACATACAAGATGAACAAAAAACAATATTTTCCTTGACACATATCAACATGTGTTGAAAATATGAAATATGAATATGTAGAATAAAGGTGGGTAAGTAACAAAAAAGATCATTAAATTTTTGTTGTGTGATTTTGTAGGTTTCATAATGGCCATAAGGTGCACGCTAGACATATATTAACCTCTTCCTAATTTGAAAAAGCAAGTTTCCTGTCCTTTTCTATACAGTCCGAAAGCCAAAGAGGGGCCTCTTATTATCTTACTTCCAACTTTTTACTTTTTATTTCTTTCTTCTAATTTCTCACTTGTACGTCATTTTGCCCCTTTCTGCATATTTATCTGTCATTAGTCAATCTCACTTTTATCTATTTCCCAAATTAAAACAGCCACTTAGGGGAATAAGATTTCATGACCACAAATGTAAATTGTTCCAAATATAATATTTTTTTAAGAATCGTTTCTACTAGATTCTTTATCTTATGCTATTTATTATTCACGCTTGCCTAGGAATAACGTACGTACTATAATTAATATGAAATACACCAGTTTGGTAAAAGTCAAAGCAAGAATACACACGTTGAAACCAAATGTTTCTTAAATTGATTATTTAATACGTAGAACAAAAGAATATGGCTAATATGCTGGTAATTGCAAGGTCAAACACGAAAACCCTACTTGAACCTTGTTTGATGCACCAAATCCGAAACCGGATTCTCCGTTCATCGCATTTTTGTTTTATAAAATGGAATATGAACTGTGCTTAATAAGAATGAGTCATGGAAGTATTTTTCAAATAGTTTAAAAATGTCAATTTCATGGTCAAAAATATATTTTTTCTTGTGTAAAAATTCTGACCAATGAAAAAATAAGAAATACCTTTTTTTCGATGTGTATAGAACTTTATATGGAAATGTTTCATTTATGTTTACTAAGAAATCCTGAAAGTTTCGTAATATTCAAAAATTAATGTAAAATCATTTAAACGGTTGATAAATAAAACTAATCCTAATAATCCTATGCAGAGAAGATGAAGGAATACTAAAACATTACATCCAGAAACATATCAAAACGAAACAAAATTAATATCTGCTTTTGGTTGAGCGGGTTTGTTGATGGAATACAAATCGACGGACAAAAAGTTGTAAGAACAGCATTTCTATATTCCTTCCCACTTCATAGAGTAAGGATAACAAAATATATTCAAGAGTGACTAAAGAAAACTAACTTAGGATTTAATTTGTATAAAATATGTCCAAGTTTATCAAGGGAGATCGGTTTATCAAAATGACAAGTGTAAAGTTTCATTGACTTAAGACATGTAGATGCTGAGATACTTACTCGCTAACAATCGGAAACAGAGTATTTTTTTAAACATTTAAACAAATGGCTGAGTTCCAAAAACGGGGTATATTTTCACCAATTTATAAAACCAATTTATAAGTATGTCATTCACTTGGTAATGAAGCCTGTGATTTTGCTACAAGTTGTGCTGTACTTAGTCGCTTACATTTGAAAACAGAATAAAACAAAAAAAATGGCCAAACACAAAATGGAGGGTAGTTTAATCCTAATAAAAGTAATAGTTATGGAACGTATACCATTCAAGCGGCACTATCAGGACGATGCATGTATAAAATGTAATCGTTAACAAGGTTGTGATGTGTAGTCTTGATGACAATAGGAAACATATTTTTAACATAACAGCTACTAACTAAATTTAAAATTGTTTCTTATCACGTGTAATATCAGACTGGTAATAATAAAAACAATAGGTTACATAATCACCCGCTTTATATAAATTTACCCCGCCTCTTTAGAAAAAATGTCCTCTTTAAAAATTCGAAGAACTAATAATTTATTTTGTGTGACCTTAAACGACTAAATCTTCCGCATTCAACGAGTGAATAGTACTTGAAGACAATTGCAATTTTAAAACCTTGGTAGTGATGTCTATTCCGTGAATTGTAACAGGAATAAACATAACTGATCTTGGATGTAACGTTCAGTTGTCAAAATCTTTTTTACACCTACTTTTTAAATTTCATATGGATTTTTTAATATATAACATGATATTTATTGGTATTAAAATTTTTATTTCAAAATGTAGTTTCATTTTCTTAACATACATTCCTGTGTTACGCGCCAACGAAGTGTTAAGCAAATATTTTGCTGTAATGATGCGAAATGTTCGCAAAATAAAATAATAAATACTGTATGTTACGTGTAAAAATTTGATCGTTATCTTTTTATGCGATTCATTTTAACTTCAAAAATTATTCCATGTATATTTACAGTAGTTAAAATTTAAATGACGAAATCACTGTGTAAATGGCTATCATAAGGCTTTTGATAATATTACTGACAAAATGCTTACTCATCTTATTGACTTTATTTGATTCCATTGAATATTCATGTGTAGGGTGCTTAAACCGATTAATTGCATGAAAAATTTAATTTCTATTCCTATCATGTTATAACTTAAATGGAAACTGTATATATATATGTTATCCTAGTCAGGTGAAACCGATATATATGTGTAAGTATTAGGACAAGGCATAATACGTGAATACAGATTTTAAACTTTTGCATTCAACATTACCTATAAATTTAACGTAAACACTTTTGTAGTTTTAAAACTTGGTAGGATGCATATGTATATATGCGTTGCATTTTTCAGTCTTTGTCTATGTTTCATTTTATATAATTATCTTTTCCATTATATTTTAGCGAATATTTGTTGAAATAGAACTGCCTTTTCATCTAGATCCATTATTGAATAGAATATAAAAATACATATTACTTGTCAACACAAAGACAAAAGCAGTGTCACAATCATTTGCAATATCAATAAACAAATTATAACTTGCAACAAGAATTCAGAAAGACCCATATAAGAAAAGATCTACGCGTCTTCACTTAGATAATTATCATAAGCAGTTTTTATTGACCATAGCAGCGTGCAATAACTACGGCAATCAGCATGATGGAGTGGCTGCCATTTCTATTATTATTATCACATTTTTGTAGCAAAGGTAAGAACATTTATAATCTATTTTTCAACACATAGATCCAATATTAATAATTATAATAGTATTAATCTGATTCATGGAAACAGACTCTGTGTTTTAATTAAATCTCGCTATGGTAATCACTATATGTGAAATCGCAAACATGTGACAAATTGTTAAATCAATAAACGTAATAAAATATCTTGCCTTGTCTGTAGAAAGAATGAATTACATTTAAAAGTGAAATATGAAACTATACTGCAATATGCCATTGTTTCCCTAACCTAGAATACCTACTAGGTTACCAGTAAAATAATGACATTTGCACACTCATGCCGTCAAAGACAGAAGTAATCGATATATATTAATTAAGCATATCAGTGAAATATAAGAAATAATCGAAAATAATTACAAAGACTCCCGTTTTTCCTCCACTATTTAACCTGTTTAAGGAAATTATTTTGTGTTGATGTAGAATTGAAATATCTCCCACCACCAAATTCACAATAGATGTAATAGTTTGGTGAGTTGATTGAGCTATTACGCTGGACTTCAAGTGTGAAAATATACGAACTCACCGTTTTGTAGCACTTTACGCAAGTCAGCGGGAGTGAGAAAGTTATCCGAAGTTTAACCACTGTGATATAGTGCGTTTATTAGGATAAAGTGTCCTAACATGCCAGTGAACCCTTTACAGCATTAAAAATTTAAACAATTACAAATTGATAAATTGAATTATTTATAAATGTTATATTTTCACATTTGATAAATTTCAGGTGTTGCATTGAATGAATGTAAGAGGTGTGTATGTTGTAAAGGTGGAGCTAATCGTTGTGTTAACTCGTTAAGCGATTACTGCCTAGATGGCTGTATTGATGGGTATTTTAGCAGCCGTTGCGTACACGCTTGTTATAACTTCTGTCAATCGTGTACATCGTATAGCAACTGCACCGCCTGCCAATCTGGAAAGTATGGAACATCCTGTCAACAGGATTGTGGGCTTGGTTGTCAAAACTATCAATGTGACATAAATAGTGGGAGTTGCACATGTTTATCAAATTTTCAAGGTAATAAATGTGATCAATGTGTAAACGGTAAATACGGTAATAGATGTGACACAAACTGTCCCGCAGGTTGCAGAACTAATTCATGTGACATACATGGGACCTGTGATAGTTGCAAGACAGGGTTTACTGGAACAATGTGCACTCAGTGTGTGTATGGTAAATATGGAACTAATTGTAACATTCCATGCCCATCAGGTTGCAATGGCACTTGTAAAGATAATGGAGATTGTCACAATTGCAAGGCTGGATTAACTAGAAGTAAATGTGATGAATGTGTTGACGGTAAGTATGGAATCAACTGTGAACATGATTGTCCAAAAACATGTGCGCTCGCAACTTGTGATAGAACAACAGGGGTGTGTAAAGATGGCTGTAGAATTAACTATTACGGTGAACAGTGTAACATGACGTGTGCGACGACATGCTTACCAGATGACGAAGGTAGAAGGTGTTTTCATACGAATGGAAGTTGCGTAAAAGATTGTCAAAACGGATACCATGGTGATATGTGTCAAGACCGTTGCAGTGAAAACTGCATTAATATTATCTGTACAAGATCAAATGGTGCATGTAAACTCGGCTGTGTTGGAGTTTTTGAAGGAAATGATTGCACGAAACGTAACTATGTATTTTTCTCTAAGTTACATTTTTTTCATATGAATTTCCATAGTAATTTGGCAATATAATCCTGTTTAAATATTTTCATAATTGTTTCATAGTTCTGTGAAAAAGGAACATTTCTGCTCCATACATGTATATTTGAAAATTGTTTAATGATAGCTCGTCATTTCTGAAGTAAAAGACAGATGTGCATTGCTTCAGTTTAAAAGTCATAACATTGTAGAATTTATTGCCACAATAGAGATTTATATATAAGTTAAAGCGAAGACAGGTTTCCTGCAGTGTGTAAAATTGTCAGATCTGATCCTAACAGGGTATTCTATAAAACATGATGTCTAGAATATGTTTCGGTATATGTATTGTTAACATTCAATATCACTGAAAGGCAAAGACATTCTAGACGTATTTTTACAGTGCTGGAGAAATAATATAAATTTAGATCAATTACCCAGCCACACAATATTATGTTTGGTGATTTGCCATTTTCTGGTGTATAACTCACCAATTTATACTTGATTCATTATCAACACAATTGCATTTTATGGCTTTAAAACAAATGATGCTGCACGTTTTCAATAATTCTACCTAAAACGGATATATTACAGCTATCTCAAGGATCATATCCGATTGTGATAACACGGCAGATTCGAATTTTGGTCAGTTCATTGGAGTTGGAGCTGGATCTGTGACAGTTACTCTTGTTGCTGTTGGGATATTCATTATCATAAGACGATACCTAAGGTCAGAATAATTCATGTTATTTAATATGCCAATGTTATCCTGCTACAGGTGACTTGTATTTTCTGTTCACCACAGCAATTATTTAGTATACAGTTATTGACTGAGCCAAGGGGATGTTGACATTAACATGCATTACCAATACCGTTCATGGGAAACCTCAATTCAACTGAGCTTACAACATTTCTCAACTTTTTACGTGTTTGTTGATATGTGGAGTTTCTACTTGTTCTACTTTAAATGATTACGCTTTTCGAAAAACATGGTAGCATGACATATTCGTGGATATGAATGAGACTTATTAAGACCATAAGATATATAAGGTAACTACGAAAAACCCATGAAATATAAAATGCATGTATATATAACTTCGCCGAGCGTGCACGAGACCTTGAGATATCATACATTAATAAGTAGTATCTCATGCACATTCTTAGCCCGCCCGCTTAGCTCAGAAGGAAGAGTGCAGATAAACGGATCGCTGGGTCGTGAGTTTGATCCTCGAGCGAGGCTAATTTTTTCCATGACAATTTGATAAAAAATATTGTGTCTGAAATCCTTCGTCCTTCCTTTCTCCTGAATCGTGCGGGGAAGTTAGCAGTTACTTGTGGAGGACAGGTTTGTACTAGTACAGAATTCAGGAACACTGGTTAGGTTAACTGCCCACCGTTATATAACTAAACGGCGTTAAACCCCATAACGAACAGAAACGTGCGTATTGCCTATATTCAGATTTCTTGATCAGCTTGAACTTATTTTCTTTTTACAGAGGTTACCGCGTAAATTGCACATTTAAGAGCAGTTGATACACAGAATTGTTTTAGAGTGGTTAAATTTGATAATGTAGTAAGAGTAAGATATATTCGAATTATATAATATAAGACATATATCAAAGTATATCATTTTTTTCCAGACATGGACATATAAGACAGCACAAACCAGGTATGACAATATTTTCAGTTGTCTGCATAGATAAAGCTTTGGTATTCATTCGATCTTTGCAAGACTTCATTTCAGCTATACAACTGCTTATGTTTCGTCTCCGTACTTAGGCTTAGTTGTGGTGAAATATGATTTTGTTTACAAGTTAATACTAAAACCTTATTTGTAGCTAACTGAAAATGTAAATATACATTGTAATTCTTGTTTTTGCAATCACATGACTATAATTTAACATGTAATTTTCAAGTTTCCAAGTTATTTGATATATTTGATATTCTACCTTTCTGTGTTTGTAAATTACAGAGCAGGCACATGAGTTATCAGCTGCCCCACACGATAACGTTAAAACAACTCCTGCCTCGGCGAATATAACAACAAATACAGGTACCGATTTAGGCCATAGTATTTTGTATATTTCTTGTAGGAAATTATTACAACGAATGTAACATGCTTGCAATGTTTGCGAATTTGACATCTTATGTACACATTAAATGTTTTATGTTCTACAAAAGTAATTAAATATATAACTTTAATCTTAAATTAACAATATGTTAACCTTATATTGTGGTTGATATAGCTACTAAATTTTCCTCATGTTTTTAGATGATCACTATGAAAATACACCAGTTCCTGTTTACGAAGAATTAAAAGAGAGTAACAAAGAGTCAAGTACATACAGCCGTATTGATGGTGCCAGCACCAATTAGACAGGTCACATTTTTCTTGCTCATAATAACTGAAGGTATGTGTCACTTTTGTGTACATCAGCAGAACTTAATATCTGCATAATATCAGTAAAGAATCTCTTAAATATCATATTATACCCCATGATCATGTGCATTTGATACTATTGCAACAAAGTAATCCTATTAAATTGACAATGAATAATGTGTGATAAATGTTAGAACAGGCAGAATTATAAATGTCGCACCAAACTCATGAAATTGTAGAATGTTACACATTTTACAATTTATTATTGCATTCCTGTTGATTTTTAATTATCTTTGTGATTAAGCTTAATATTCTTGTTATCAGATCTTACATTAATTTTTTTTTTCACGCTCTTGCAATGATCTTACAATCATCAAAGAAATTATGCCATTAAATCTGTTATATTTTTATGATTCTTTTCCTATCTACATATGCATGCAATTATGTTTATTGTATTGTACAAAAATGTTGTTTGCTAAATATTTGTATTATTTCCGTGTTATTTATTGGCAATCTTTCATAAAAATGAAAATCAACAAAACAAAAAAATCTAAGAAATGAATTAGATTAAAAACAAATAGGTGTGTATAAACAAAACAAATAAAAAGTTTGAAAGTGTTTTATTTGTTTTGTTAATGATTGTTTTTAATTAATTTTAGGATACCATTTTCATGAACGTTTTCACTTTGAGTGATATAAACATAACTCTACTTTGTACCTGCCTTTATTATATCAAATTTATAAATTATAAACATCTATTAACTATCCATGATGATTTTGTTTTTATTTAACATAACTGAATAACAAACCAACGAAAGTACTTATATTTATTTTGTATGGAATAAATCTGGAAAACTGTTTTAATGAATTTACTAATTTAAAATTAGAAAGACAGCGCTTTTGATAAGCCATATCATACCGCCTCTTTACAAATTACTTTGAAAGGTGTCATTGAAAGCTTGGTTGAATGGTAAGAAGTTGGTGTCAGCCATGGTAGTAAGGGTTATACTAAAAAGTCGAAAATAATGATACCATGTGATTCATCATTGATGAAATATGTTATCATAGAATGTTGTCCAAGTGATATTATAAAACATGTAGATTCTCTTCTTATATACATTGTACATGTAGATAACTTATGCCCTGTAGACAAAATTTCACTTTCGAAATGTTTGGGCATTAAGCATTCCATTGGCCGTTGTTAAGATAGTTTCAAATAATGGAAAAACGAAATATATCGGTGTTATAAAAATAAAATATATTTCGAGTCGCAACAATTTAAACAAAAATAGATAATATTATAAATAATCAAGTGGTGTCAGCTGCAACTAAAATTAGATATCTAATGAGATGTTACAGTACTTAGCTACTTTGCAAATCTCTTCTGCATCTTCATTTCAGGAAATAAGATATCGAGATTTTTTTACAACATGCGATGCCGCAAGAGCCAATACATGATTTAAAATGTTCCTTGTTCCGTTCAAGGGCAAATTATCATATCTGTTGACCTAGATCTATATATAACCAATGTCAATGAGTTTGTCCCCTGAAAGAAGATATGAGTATATAGTCAGAATAAAATCTGATATATCATTCGGGCAAGAATTTGAAAAAGGTCTACGGAAAACACTTCATCCATTTTTTTAATTGCCATTATATATTGAGAAAGCTGTTCTTTACAGATTAAACAAACAAGCAAATTGCCTCAGAGCCAGTCTGCATATAGGAAATACCACTCCTGTGTATCTGCGCTACTTCGGTTGGTCAATGATCTTCTTAGTGGTATGGAGAAAAAGGAAGTCACGGCCCTTATTGCGATTGACTTAAGAGCGGCATTTGACACTGTCGACCACGACATTCTTCTAGATGTCCTAAAAGCACAATATGGCGTCTGTGATACAACTCTTCAATGGGTAGACTCCTATTTAAGACCTCGTACTTGTAAGATTAATATCAACAATGTATATTCATCAGACCGCCATCATGAATGCAGTGTGCCCCAGGGCAGTTGCCTTGGTCCGTGGCTGTAACCCACCTATGCTGGAACTCTTTTTGATGTCATTCCAAAATCCATATCAGTCTACGGTTTTGCTGATGATCATGTAGCAAATACATGCTTTCGTCCTACATCTGTGTCCGTAGAATCACAAGCGACTGTAGACCTTGTAAGGTGCGCAGTTATAACCAATGACTGGATGCATAGAAACAAACTGAAAATGAACACTTCTATAACTGAATTTTTATTATGTTTGGTAGCAGATCTCAATTGAGCAAATGTTTTACAAATTCCTTTAACATTGTTGGTGATGATTTCAAACGTGAAAGCACAATTAGATTTCTCGGTGGATTTCTTGACGAAACCTTGAACTTTTTAAGATCATGTTGAATATTACCTACGTGTTAAGAACATCCGAACATATTTAACAAAAGCAGCCACTTAAAATTTAGTTTTGTCTTTAGTTATTTCGCATCTGGATTATTGCAATGTCATACTGTATGGTGTAGCTATCTGTGAGGTACGTAAGATACAACGTATTAAAACATGTGCGCAAAACAATTTGACACTATTTGACACAGTTCTAAACACTCGTTATGTTGTTCCATACAACAAGTGCAAAACGTTTCTGTACTATTGGTCAAAAACTTTGGAATGAACAGCCATTAGAACTACGCAAAAGTAAATCACTTGACACATTCAAAAACAAATCTTAATACACTGTATTTCAGAGATTTCACGACATTGTTTTAAATTTTTGATAACTGTTTATTATGCGAAAACAGCAGGTGATAGTTCTTAAATTTTTGTATTTTTTTTTTTTTTTTTTTACATTTTGACAACATTTGTATTTCCAGGTTTTTTTTAAAATTAAACGCATTTGTTGGTAAGGCTCTATGACTGTTTGTTACAATAAGGCATTTATTATTATTATTGTCATTATTAATATTGTTATAATAATAATAATAATAATAATAATAATAATAATTATTATTATTATGTACAACGCCATTGAATATACCATTGTATAAAAATAGGCGTTTAGTCAAACTATTCAGTTTCAGTTATATTGCTATACAAGATTCAATTTCCGATTCATTTGTATAAGTTTGAAATAAAAGTCGATTGTTAACAATTGTTTAGATGAGACTATTCCGGTGTCACGAAATATTAGCACGTGACTGCTCTACAAACTTCCTATATCGTTTGTTGACGTCATAAAAATACAAACCTACACTTGCATAATCAATATCAAGTAGCTCGAGTGACTTTAAGCCAGTTTAGCTCGCATAATATTGAAATGTGAAAATGCAAGTGACATCATTTTTGCATTCAGATTTTGCCTAGCAAGTCAGGTAAATTCAATCTTAAATTTATACGCTGGACCCATATATAAATCAAATGTGGAAGTGTTCGAATTGTTATCTCAGAAAATACGCCAAAGGAATGTTGTGTTCTCAATAATGGATGTGTGCGTTTGGGCGTCTTGCTTTCCTTGAGAATGAAAATCTAAATAAAATCACACCAACAAAGTTATACTTCATCATTATAGGAAATAAGATCTGGGAAAAGACCCTAGGCAACCAGGCAATTTATTAGCAGACTAGGTTTGACTGTGTCCATTCATGGGAGGTAATGAAAAGTGCAACACCCTTCAGATCGGCTAAGTGGAATTCTACAATAGTACAAATGAATGTACATGTTCCATGATCCGAAAGGACAAGAAAGTATAACAACAGGGTCATCCACCCGCATGATCCCTTTATATATATTATTAAATATCGCAACGACAGTCTTTAAGTTTAGTGTAGCGGCTGTAAAAGGTATTCCCTCACTCTATGGCTGTGTTTGGGATGCTCTGTGCTTCCGAAAAATCTACCCTTACCTATTATGTTGTTGTTTTTCGAAGCTATTGTTGCTATATTTGTTGTATTTTCTGGTCAAGGAGAATCATAGTATTATAGAGTTCCTTTTTAGCTGGCGTTCAGAGCATGAGAAGTGTAGCCCTTTTAACCACCTCTTACGAATAGACTCAAACCAAGTCTGCTAATATTCTGCTTGGTTGTGTTCTATCCTTCCAATGGATCTTTTCACATAGATTTGTTTCATTATACCTGTAACGAGATTAACAAATACATTTATTACACTAATTTAATTTAGTGACTCCATCGGGAAATAATCACTCGGCCATTTTGGACACAGTTTATTAGGCACTTACTCTTATCTGATATCAGTACTTGCGTATAAGACCATAGTGGGTTTGCGACCAGCATGGATCCAGACAGGATCCATGTTGTTCGCTTTCAAAGCCTATTGAAATCAGAGAAACTGTTAGCGAACAGCATGGATCCTGACCAGACTGCGCGGATGGTTAGGCTGGTCTGGATCCATGCTGGTCGCAAAACCACTATGTTGGTTTTTTCATGGCACGGCTCAGTTATTAATTCAAGCCTAGACGTATGCAGTATTAAGGGAGGAAACCACATATGACATAATAAAACAGTTTTGTTATGGTTAAAATTCTTTTATTGACGGTTAAAATCATTGAGAGCTAAAGGTACATGTGATCAAGTAAATATTTCTGGACTGTATTTACAGGTTTTAGTATAGAAATCTGACATGTAAGGAAGCCATCCAGTAGCCCGACGTATGCTCGATGGTTTTACCCAGACATACGCCCATACGTGTAATAATACTCTGTGGGACACCTGAGTCTTCCGCGACCACCAAAAGCTTGAAAGTCGTTAATGAGTTATAACTGTCTGTGTGATGGTAAACCCGTCTCAAAAAATACTGTAACTGTTAAACATGTTCTTGTTCAGTTTGGATTATTATTAATATTATTATTATACCAGATTTATATAGCGCCCTTTTCATGATCAATTTCACGTTCAAAGGCGCTTTACATAGTTCAAATGCAGCCACACAGGGCGCATAATTCATCCTCTACTAGTACAGACACAGAGCGATTTGACCAGAGGGACAGAGTGAGACAAAGCCCCTACGACAGAGAGATCAGATACAGGCTTGTCCGGCTAACTTAGCCTAGCTCGTTGCGAATAGACAGCCTGGTTCTTTAACGTGCCTAGTGTAAGCACTGATACACACAAGGATTGCCTGGGTTCCTGACCAGTACACATCTAGCCGGGTGGGAAACACTGAAAAGCGTTTCTGAAAATTCCCGAGTAGCTGCCGGGGATCGAACCCCCGACCTCAGGATTGGAAGGCCAGTGTGCAAACCACTGAGCTATCAATCCACAACAAATGAGGTTTCTTAATCTGTGTCTCAACCGTATTAAATCTCATAGTGCCTTAACTCCCTGAGGTCGAAATGCGACTATAGGCGCTATATTATCTACCCCTGACGCGTCGGTATGCGACTATAAGCGCGTTATCAGGACTCCCCAGGACGGCGATTGACGACAACAGTCGCGGTACCGAGATCATGCTAACTGCGTCACGTACTTGTTATTTTTTTTATAAATCTGATAAAAGCAAAATTATATTGCATTCTGGTTATTATTTCTCAGATGTTATAATTACTAAGTGTGCTACTAATCAGTTCCGTTGTTAAAATAAATGTTTATAATAATGCGGTCATGTAAAGGAAATAAAAAGACTCCGCTGTGTTTTTTCTTTCATACTGTTCATACATTTTTTTTTCAAAAGAGTAAAATAATGTCGTTGGCCAGAGATCTTTCTTAAAATAAAGAAAATATTCATTATCATGCTGATTCTGACATATCAGCTCCGTCGGGTGATGAGACCGATGATGAAATTCCATTATCAGAGAAATATTAAGTTTTAGAAGGCTGAAATATTCGTACATTTATATCGCATACCGTACAAATGGATAAAAATAACACACCAAAACATGTTTCATAAAACACAACTAAAATGTATGTAAATAAATGCATGTTTGTAAATTTAATGATTATTCAACCATGGATGTAAATGTTACGTTTCACACAACATTTGTGTACATATTTAGAAACAGATTATACATCAAAATTAACCATCGATATTCACACAAAAACAGGTGTAAATTTCAAGTAATACTGATTTAAATATTATGTGTAAATAACGTATCTATCAATTGGAATATAATGTGTTTACGTGTGAAAAAGGTAAGAAAATCAGAAAAGTTCAAATATTTATCAAACGCATTTAATTTAGGTGTGCTTAAGGTTCATGTAAAGTGTTTGAGACTGCCCCTCGGGTGAATTTTCGTTTCATGTTTTGAGACCTCATAGGTCTTTGTTTTTCATACACTGTATACCAAACTGTTCAGAAAGAGCAGAAGTGTCATTCAAGAGAGGTTGTTTTGTTTGGTACAATAACATTTCTCTTATATCGCATGTACTTGCTTGTCCACATTCTGTTTTGTAAAAAATATCAAACTTCTTTTTCAAAACTATTTTGACATTAGGTCTATGCTTACTGCGTGTCTAACCTATTTCTCCAGGTACTCCCAGTGTTAAATTTGCTACAACACATCTACATTTCAAAATGTTGCTAAAATTGCAAAACGAAAGTGAATGTAGAGCTGTCAAAATGACAAAATACTCCTATATTTCAGAAAATATGTAAGTTAACCGTATTTCAATACTGGGAGTACCTAGATAAATATGTTAGAGACATACACAAAACATATTAAAAGAAAAAATACTTTTGAAAAAGAAGTTTGATATTTTCTACAAAATAGAACTGTGACGATCGAAGTACATGTAATTTTTGACAAAATATTCAAAGAAGCTTACCTTTGTATAATGTATTCCCTACTTCCTCTGAACAATTCAGTGCATTTATAATAAATATTTACGGTCTTTGATCAGAAGAATAAATTTCCAAAATCAAAATTCACCTGAGGGGGAGGTCTCCAAACACTTTACATGAACCTTATATTGTGAATATTTCCAAGTGTAATTATTATTCTATTTTGATATAAGTCACGGACGAAATATGATAAAAAATATTTGTTTAAACTTCGAAGATTTTGTTAGTTTATTTTAACTTACACAAAAGTTAATAATGTTTCCCTGCATTATTTCAATTGACCGCATGCGAGTGTGATTATGATAAGATCATAAAATATCTTTGGCGTCAGGTGGCAACAATTTTTATCTCGCCGCAGCAGGTATGTTACACTATCGGATTAGGATCTATATCTGCATGCTATAAAATGTGTATTTGTGAGATTCAAGTCATTTGGATAAAACCTGTACAAAACTTTGATCAACCTAATTTAATTTTATCAGATCTCATTCTGCCAGTTATTAGCAAAGTTCAATATGTGTTTTATGTATATAAATATTCTCTCCACCATTCTCCGTTTTGTTTTGCATTTTAATGGTTACAATTCGTTCGCCGCAACACGTCATGTGGCCTTTCAAACGAATTTAAATCCTAAATGATAGTTGAAGTAGTTGTACTGAACGCTCAAATGCAGAAATATACATGTATATAAATGTCGTAAGTGCTTGATAATTCTATATAAATTAGATTTGTTAGATCTCTCAAAAGCACAAAAAGCAAAAACGCGGATTCAGTTTACACTTTAAAACATCGCTGACGCCATCCAGCACTGACTTAACACATGGTTTACTTACAGTTTGCTACACAACGGTATGAATTATTATCTGATACATATAAAAAAATGTGTGAAATTGTCGTCTAACTTTAACAAGAAAAATGAGAAAAGAATCAAACTAGAGAAGTTCATCAATGAGGCCCCTTTTAACATTCTGAGACGTAACAGGGTGCTATCATGCAAAGTGATATTTTTGTTTTGTTGCATTGAAATACAGAATGTATCAAATTAATTAAAAAAATATTCGTGAAATCTTTTAGTTCATAGTCGGTTTCACATATTTTTTACGGGAACGCCCTTAAAGTTTGTCATTCAGCAGATATTGTCATCAACTAGCTCTTATTCACTAATATCGTTGCTCCATGGGACACCATCCGTATAATCAGAAGTACTACGTTTACGATATTATCGCCCTTACGCAAAGGAAACGGTCCACACAATTTTATTCTCAAAACAAGCATTAAGTTAAGTGCTTACTCCCTGCACGTGGAATTTCCTATGTATATTACAGAGATTCTGTCAACATATTGGCACTGTAGGATTGTTTATTCACTTTTCATTCTTAAATTACGAAATTCGACATTTTCAATGATAAACATGTAGTTTTACATAGTATATGATAAGTTACGCTGATGTACATGTATCGTGTGTGTTCACGAGTAATGGAACATCTTCTGTTAAACCGCGACATGATTTTGTGACGCAAATGATTCTTTTAATTGAAGTAAAGAAAAGTAGATAAAACATTAAGAGATAAAAAAATGTTTTATTGGAGGACAGAATCACCCGCATTTCTAGATTGCACTAAACAACTTGAGACATTTATGGTAGGAACAACTTGAGCAATTTATGGTAGTAGACCCGTAATGACAACAGGCAAGATATATGTGTTATTTCGGCAATTTCCGGTGTGTACGACAAGTAATGCATATTATTTCGGCAATTTCCGGTTTTTACGGAAGTTATGTGCACGTTAATCTATATTTACGCCCTAAGATTGCCGACATACCTAACACGGATATGGCCGAGTGTCATTACAGATCTACTACTTTACTTTATAATCAAATGCTTGAAGCAAGATCGGACGCAGCGGTCCATCAGTAACACTGCCTGACTACCATGTATCAGGCGTCTTGAGCTCCTCCAATTAAAAATTTAAAGCATTGGGATGAGAGTCTCATGTATTGATGCTTTACACCTGACTCGCTTAAGAAACAGGAAGCTTCTGGAATGGAGCGTCTTCTGTGTCTTAAGCTATCTTCGAAATGTCCTACCATTACAGACCGACAGTCTTCTACAGGAGTCGAACATATCGGTTACCGGTGAATTCAAAAATAAGTTTGTTTGAAGCAATGCGTCAAGACCATGCTAAACAAGTCAAACTAATATTGTAAATGACATGATATTTATTTAAACAGCAACAACAACAAACTGCTAACTCGTACAAACACAATTTCTAATAAAAACAAAACATTAATCTGAAACATATTACGAAAAAAGCGTATAATCTCTACATAAAAGCTTATAAAGAAGGAAATGTATCAATGCATCAGAAAGCCGTTGAAAAATACCTAATCTAATAAGCTATGAAATAGGTAATCATACGTATTATAGATTGGTTCTTAAGCGTTTTCATTACACAGATAAAATAATTTGAAATTAGTGTACACGTGCTTCCATAACTGCTTATTTATATTAGTTCAAAGCCCTGTTGCGTTGGCCAACACGTCGTATCGAGGACCAAATTTTCAAAATTTGATAACTGCATAAAATTTTAATTACACGGCTTAAAACGTAACAACTATTCTGTTTTATAACTTATTTAGAATGCAGTCTTTCTCTGTTCGGAATTCAGAGCGTTCGCATTCTCTCTGGCGTGGGCAACAATATGGAGGGTTATATTTTATGGTCAGCAACCTCTGTTTTTAACGGGTAACGTTTTGTGCACGACCCAAGAGACCCAAAGAATTGTAATATCCATTTTAAAATTCGGTTTACCACCTTCAGTTATGTCTTCTAGACGAACAACAAACAATTCCAACGTGTCCCTTAAATTTCACAATATGTCCGATCTGTAGATCGCTTCTGAGGTGTGTTTCTTTTTTGCCAACGTAAAATGAACTTTTATGCTTGTTTCTTTTGCCTATTTTATTGTTCTGTGTGGTACGATTATCCCTGTCGTTGTCTTCTTGCACTATCGTATCAAATCATAGGTGATCAGAACTATTTGAGAACGGTTTCCATGTTTTCTCACCATTCCATGCTCTAACGCGCTTAAGAACAATGTCTGGCGGAAATGTCTTCAACTGCCTGAAATCGATCAATTTCACATTTCTGATATTTTCATTCACGTTAAGTTCGAAAGAAATTACCTCCCTAGTGTCGAAAACATTAAAACCTTTCAAGTCTAGTGTACACAGGTTATCGTACTTTCAGTGATCCAGCACTTTCAACAAGTTTTTCAGTAACAGTTGCAAAATGTGGTACTTGGATGATATCATGGTCCCCGATGTGATCTATGACAAATGTTTGATGTGACTATGCTTTAATTACGATTTGAGTTGAGGGTAATTAATCCTTAGGAGCAGTAAAGCAATTGGCGTTGTTTGACCCAAGACTATATTTCTTTCTGTCAACTAATTCATGTAGCTAAGTAAATTCATAAAAAGCTTATATTTATATAAGAAAATGTGAATTCGTGAAATCTATAAAGTAAGATCATTGCCGTACACTTGAATTGCCATTTATTATTATATTTTACTGTAGGTAGTAACAAGAAGTCTTTGAGACTGCACACACAGCTGCCATTGAGAAAGCGATAATGGAACTGCGTCCGATAATCAATATGGCAACGGAAACGTCCCGCGTTTTGACGTCGTCGTTAGACTTCCTGGAAAAAGTTTTATGACAGATTTTTAGACTTAGATGACATATAAGATAAAAAAAAAAAAACAACAACATTTTCCTTGACACATATCAGCATGTGTTGAATATATGAAATGTGAATACATAGAATAATGGTGGGTAAATAATACAAAAGATCATTTAATTGTTGTTGTGTGCTTTTGTAGGTTTCATAATGGCCATAAGTGCACGTTAGACATATATTAGCCTCTTATTAATCTGAAGAAGCAAGTTTCCTGTCCCTTTCTATATAGTACGAAAGCCAAAAAGGGACCTCTTATTATCTTACTTCCAACTTCTTACTTTTTAGTTCTTTCTTCTAATTTCTTACATTTTGACGTCATACGGATCGGACGTATTTTGCCCCATTCTGCCTATTTATCTGTGATTAGTCCATATTACTTTTATCTATTTCCCAAATAAAAACAGCCAATCAGGGGAATAAGATTTCATGACCACAAATGTAAATTGTTCCAAATAAGAAGAATCGTTTGTACAAGATTCTTTATCTTATGCTATTTATTATTAACGTTTGCCTATGTAAAACGTACCTACTATAATTATTATGAAACACACCAGTCTGGTAAATGTCAAAGCAAGAATACACATGTTGAAACCATATGTTTCTTTAATTGATTATTTAATCAATAGAACAAAAGAATATGGCTAATTTGCTGGAAAAGGCAAGGTCAAGCACGAAAACCTTCCTTGAACCTTGTTTGATCCGCCAAATCCGAAACCGGATTCTCCGTTCATCGCATTTTTGTTTTATAAGATGGAAATATAAACTATGCATAATACTTAATATATGGAAGAGTCATAGTAGTATGTTTTAAATAGTTTAAAAATGTCAATTTCATGGTCAGAAATGTATTTTTTCTTGTGTAAAAATTCTGACCCATGACAAAATAAGAAATACCTTTTTTTCGATGTGTATAGAACTTTATATGGAATGTTTCTTTTAAGTTTACTAAGAACTCCTGAAAGTTTCATAATATTAGAAATGTAAAATCGTTTGGTCGGCTGATACAAAACTAATCCTATCAATCCTTAGCAGAGCAGATGAAGGGATACTAAGATACTACATCAAGAAACACATGAAAATGAAACAAAACTAATATCTGCTTTTGGTTGAGTGGGGTTGTTGATAGAATACAAATGGACGGACAAAAAGTTGTAAGAACAGCATTTCTATATCCTTTCCATTTCATAGAGTATGGGTAAAAATATATTCAAGAGTGACTTAAGAAACAGAACTTGAAATTTAATTTGTATAAAAGATGTCCAAGTTTATCAAGGGAGATCAGTTTATAAAATGACATCAAAATTTTATGAAGCTTATTTCATACTCATAAAATTATGATGGCAAATACAAGTGTAAAGTTTCATTGACTTATGATATGTAGATGCTGAGATACTAATTCGCTAACAATCGCAAAAAGAGTTGTTTTTTAACAAATGGCTAAGTACCAAAAACGGGGTATATTTTCATCAATTTATAAAACCAATCTATAAGTATTTCATTCATTTGGTAATGAAGTGTTTTGATTTTGCTACAAGTGTTGATGCTGTACTGTCGCCTACATTCGCAAACAGAATATATTTGAAAACAAAAGAAAAAGTGGCTAAACACCAAACAGAGGATAGTTTAATCACAAAAAAGTAATAGTTAGACCTAATATGTCTTTCATTCGGCACTATCAGGAAGATGCATGTAAAAAGTTTAATCGTTAACAAGGTTGTGATGTGTAGTCTTGATGACAATAAAGAACATATTTTTTAAACAGCAGCTACTAACAAAATTTAATTGTTTTTACCTCATGTAATAATAAAAACAATATGTTATATAATCACCCGCTTTATATAAATTTACCCCGCCTCTTTAGAAAAAAAAGTCCTCTTTAAAAATGCGAAGAACTAATAATTTATTTTTCTGAATACCGTGCACGTTCCTGTGTTACGCTCCAACCAAGTGTGAAAAAATAGATTGCTATAATGGTGCGAAATATTTGCATACATTAAATAATAAATACTGTAAGTTATGTGTAAAAATTTGATCGTTATCTTTTTATACAGTACATTTTAACTTCATCAAATATGGGCATTCCATGTATATTTACAATAATTTAGATGACCTTAGCACTGTGAAAATTGCTATCATAAGGCTTTTGAAACAGTGTACAGTAACCATTGAATTCATATTTTCAATAGTAGCTAAGCACATGCAACTCCATAGCATGAATCTTAATCAAATTAATATGCGAGTGCTCTCCTATAAATTAAGTTACAGATACATACAGTATTGCAATTATCGTTATTTATCGTTTCTAAAAACATTTTGAAAAATGAGGACATGTTGTGGATCCAATATTCATGGTTATACGGCTTTTACCTATACATGAGTTTAGGGGTACTTCGCATGTTTCGTGACTCTTGATACAGTACTTTGTTTTTCTACAGCTGATGAAAAACATAGGTCAATATAACTGCATATGTTAACTTTATATTCAAATGTCCATATTTATATGTAAATGCCCCTGTTTATATGTAAATGCCCATATTTATATGTAAATGTCCCTATTTATATGTAAATACCCCTATTTATATGTAAATGCCCATATTTATATGTAAATGCCCCTATTTATATTCAAATGCCAATATATTTATATGTAAATGACCCTATTTATATGTAATGTACTAAATGATGGATGTATCATTGAAATGTTTAGTACTTTTTGTGTGCAAAGCAATAACACATGATAGGTTAACACTTTCAGTCCGATTAAACATCCATTTGAAAAATAACTTCTTTTGACACAAGTGAAAATGTGCAAATACAAATTATCTTTCGACAATGTAAGGAAGTTGGAGAAACACGACAAAATACGTAACATGGATATAAATCAAATTGAAAATAAAGACACCGCCTTGGAACTGGGATTCAAAGCGTTTTTGTCTCAACCTCACACAATTTTAAATTTGTTACCCGAGAGAGTAGAAACAAATCCTGTCTTTGATAAGCTCTGACATGCGACAAACTACTATATTGTTTAAGGTATTGGACCCCTAATAGTAATGTTTATAAAATGGCATTTGCTTGGTATATTCTTAAAGTTGGCCATGTTTCGCACTGTGTTGCAATTTTTAAACAACTTTTACCGTGCCATTTTTTTTTATAAATTTTGTATACTTTATAGTATTTCCTCAAACTCAGGTATAGACAACTTTCAAATTGACGGCCACTATCCGAAACGTTTGCAGAGAATTCGTTATACAATTAAATTTGATAACAGAAACATCAAACTATATTGGTAAACAAATATAAAAAATAAAACTGTCAAAATCATTCTTTCTAGGGTGCCTCAAATAAACGGATTTAATGAGACAGAATTCTAACTACAACATTGAAAAATTAAGGTCGAATCCTGCGGGTCTGTTTTGAATTTTGCTCACTTCGTTAAAAATAAACTTGGGACAGAAATAAAAGCTATCACATTTCTTTCATAATATGTAATCAAAATAGAGAACTTTTACCGCATGTAACTCAGTATTTTTAAAGATATCTTATTCTACCTCTTCTGTTTCAGAGGTAAATTCATTTTGAAGAACAAGAAATAGCTTATCATATGAGATTTTTTCCACTTTTGTACAATAAATCAAAAATTAGTCTTGAAAAAGGTAAAAACTTACTAGTAATAAAGGTAAATAAGGAAAGAGAATTTGGTCCCAGTAGGGCTTGAAGATACGCACCCTGAAAATTGCAGTCAAAGTAGGTTTATGGTAGAAATTAAATACTCTTCAGAATGGAGGTACTCTATTACGGGTCTTATACCTTAATATACGGATATTTAGATAGGGTTTAGGTGAAGGTATTAGTATACCATTGTACCCAGTTGTACATCTGACGTCAGAGAATCACGATACCAGAGATTCTTAGATTCTAACAGAATCAGCAGGTTTGTTTATTTCAGTCTGTTCATCGGTAAAACGGAACACTATTATGTGGTACAATTACATGAGCTAAATTATCCCAAATATAATAATTATAATTATCATTATGGCATACAATTACATGTACGACCCATAGATAACAATGTGATCATATTACTGACAAAATATCCATATGTATGGACCTTCAACCGTTTAATTGCATGGAAAATTTAATTTTTATTCCTTTCAGGTTATAACTTTAAGGCAATATATATATATATATATATATATATATATATATAACGAATAAAAAAGAACCCGGAACGGGAACAAAATATAGTCAAATTATAAAATGACTTCACACGCTCGCTTAGTTTTTCTTAAATTTTATACACACTGATGAGCCATTCACGGCGAAACTAGTTTGTGACTTTTATATTAAAATTTAAGGAAAACTAAGCGAGCGTGTGAAGTCATTTTATAATTTTACGATATATATATATATATATATATATATATATAATCCTAGTCAGGTGAAACCGATTTATGTGCAAATATTAGCATAAGGCACAATACGTAAAATTTTATTACAGATTTTAAACACTTGTCAGCTCACTTTTTAAACTTCCGCATTCAACATAACCGATGTAGACACATTTGAAATTAAAAATCTTGGTAGGATGCATATGTTTACATGCGTTGAATTTTCCAGTCTTTGTCTATGTTTCATTTGATATAAATTTCTTTTCCATTTTGATTTAATAGATATTTGTTAAAGTAGAACTGCCTTTATATCTAGATCCATTATTGAATAGAATATGAAAATACATATTTCTTGTCAACATGAAGACAAAAGCAATGTCATGATCATTTGCTATATCAATAAACAAATTATAACTTGCAACAAATTCAAAAAGACCCATATAAAAAATGATATACGCGTCTTCACTTAGATATCATAAGCAGTTTTTATTGACCATTGCAGCGTGCGATAACTACATCAATCGACATGATGGAATGGCTGCCATTTCTATTATTACTATTACATTTTTGTAGCAAAGGTAAGATAATTTATAATTTATTCTATTTTTCAACAAATACTAGTAGATCCAGGAGAATAATGATATTTGCGCACACATGCCGTCAAAGACCGGAGTATTCAATATATATATCAAGCTATCAGTGAAATATAAGAAATATCGAATCGAAAATAATTACAAAGACTCCCGTTTTTCGCCACTATTTAGCCTGTTTAAGGAAATTATTTTGTGTTGATGTAGAATTGAAATATCGCCCACCATCAAATTCACAATACATGTAATAGTTTTGTGAGTTGTTTGATTCATTACGCTGGATCTCAAGTTTGAAAATATACAAACTCATTCTTTTGTAGCACTTTACGCAAGTCAGAGGGAGCAAGTTATCCAAAATTAAACCACTCTGATATTGTGCGTTTATTAGGATAGAGTGTCGTAACATGCCATGAACCCTTTAAATCATTAAAAATTTAAACAAAATTGATTAGTTGTATTATTTATAAATGTTACACTTTCACATTTGATAAATTTCAGGTGTTGCATTCAATGAATGTCAGAGATGTGTATGTTGTAAAGGTGGATCTACTACTTGTCGGTATTACAACTCGTTAAGTGATTACTGTCTAGATGGCTGTATTGATGGGTATTTTGGCGAACGTTGCGTACACGCTTGTTATAACTTTTGCCAATCGTGTACATCGTATACCAACTGCACCGCCTGCCAATCTGGAAAATATGGATCAATGTGTCAACATGATTGTGGACTTGGTTGTCAAAACCATCAATGTGACATTAATAGTGGTAGTTGCACATGTTTATCAAATTTTCAAGGTAATACATGTGATCAATGTGTAAACGGTAAATACGGTGATAGATGTGACACAAACTGTTCCGCAGGTTGCATGAATAATTCATGTGACATAAATGGTAACTGTTATAGTTGCAAGACCGGGTTTACTGGATACAGGTGCACTCAGTGTGTGTATGGTAAATATGGAGCTGATTGTAACATTACATGTCCATCTGGTTGCCGCAATGGCACTTGCGAAGTAAATGGAGATTGTTATAGCTGCAAGAACGGGTTCACCGGATACAGGTGCACTCAGTGTGTGTATGGTAAATATGGAACTGAATGTAACAAAACATGTCCATCTGGTTGCAGCAATGGCATTTGCAAAATAAATGGAGATTGTTATAGTTGCAAGACGGGGTTTACTGGGAACAGGTGTACTCAGTGTGTGTATGGTAAATATGGAACTGATTGTAACATTACCTGTCCATCTGGTTGCAGCAATGGCACTTGCAAAGTAAATGGAGATTGTTATGGTTGTAGGCCCGGGTTTACTGGAAATAGATGTTCTCAGTGTGTGTATGGTAAATATGGAACTAATTGTAACATTACATGTCCATTTGGTTGCAGCAATGGCACTTGCGAAGTATATGGAGATTGTTATGGTTGTAGGCCCGGGTTAACTGGAAATAGATGTTCTCAGTGTGTGTATGGTAAATATGGAGCTTATTGTAACATTACATGTCCATCTGATTGCAGCAATGGCACTTGCAAAGTAAATGGAGATTGTTATGGTTGTAGGCCCGGGTTTACTGGAAATAGATGTTCTCAGTGTGTGTATGGTAAATATGGAACTAATTGTAACATAACATGTCCATCTGGTTGCAGCAATGGCACTTGCAAAGAAAATGGAGATTGTTACAGTTGTAGGTTCGGGTTTACTGGAAAAAGATGTTCTCAGTGTGTGTATGGTAAATATGGAGCTGATTGTAACATTACATGTCCATCTGATTGCAGCAATGGCACTTGCAAAGTAAATGGAGATTGCTATGGTTGTAGGCCCGGGTTTACTGGAAATAGATGTTCTCAGTGTTTGTATGGTAAATATGGAACTAATTGTAACATTACATGTCCATCTGGTTGCAGCAATGGCACTTGCAAAGAAAATGGAGATTGTTACAGTTGCAGGTTCCGGTTTACTGGAAATAGATGTTCTCAGTGTGTGTATAGTAAATATGGAACTAATTGTAACATTACATGTCCATCTGGTTGCAGCAATGGCACTTGCAAAGTAAATGGAGATTGTTACAGTTGTAGGCCCGGGTTTACTGGAAATAGATGTTCTCAGTGTGTGTATGGTAAATATGGAGCTTATTGTAACATTACCTGTCCATCTGATTGCAGCAATGGCACTTGCAAAGTAAATGGAGATTGTTATGGTTGTAGGCCCGGGTTTACTGGAAATAGATGTTCTCAGTGTGTGTATGGTAAATATGGAACTAATTGTAACATTACATGTCCATCTGGTTGCAGCAATGGCACTTGCAAAGAAAATGGAGATTGTTACAGTTGTAGGTTCGGGTTTACTGGAAAAAGATGTTCTCAGTGTGTGTATGGTAAATATGGAGCTGATTGTAACACTACTTGTCCATCTGATTGCAGCAATGGCACTTGCAAAGTAAATGGAGATTGTTACAGTTGTAGGCCCGGGTTTACTGGAAATAGATGTTCTCAGTGTGTATATGGTAAATATGGAACTGAATGTAACAAAACATGTCCATCTGGTTGCAGCAATGGAACTTGCAAAATAAATGGAGATTGTTTTAGTTGCAAGACGGGGTTTACTGGGAACAGGTGTACTAATTGTGTGTATGGTAAATATGGAACTGATTGTAAAAAAACATGTCCATCTGGTTGCAGCAATGGCACTTGCAAAGTAAAGGGAGAGTGTTATAGCTGCAATAACGGGTTCACTGGATACAGGTGCACTCAGTGTGTGTATGGTAAATATGGAACTGAATGTAACAAAACATGTCCATCTGGTTGCAGCAATGGAACTTGCAAAATAAATGGAGATTGTTATAGTTGCAAGACGGGGTTTACTGGGAACAGGTGTACTAATTGTGTGTATGGTAAATATGGAACTGATTGTAACATTACATGTTCATCTGGTTGTGGCAATGGCACTTGCAAAGAAAATGGAGATTGTTATAGCTGCAAGAACGGGTTTACAGGATACAGGTGCACTCAGTGTGTGTATGGTAAATATGGAACTGAATGTAACAAAACATGTCCATCTGGTTGTAGCAATGGCACTTGCAAAATAAATGGAGATTGTTATATTTGCAAAACGGGGTTTACTGGGAACAGGTGCACTCAGTGTGTGTATGGTAAATATGGAACTAATTGTAATATTACATGTCCATCTGGTTGCAGCAATGGCACTTGCAAAGTAAATGGAGATTGTTATGGTTGTAGGCCCGGGTTTACTGGAAATAGATGTACTCAGTGTGTGTATGGTAAATATGGAACTAATTGTAACATTACATGTCCATCTGGTTGCAGCAATGGCACTTGCAAAGAAAATGGAGATTGTTACAGTTGTAGGCCCGGGTTTACTGGAAATAGATGTTCTCAGTGTGTGTATGGTAAATATGGAACTTATTGTAACATTACATGTCCATCTGGTTGCAGCAATGGCACTTGCGAAGTAAATGGAGATTGTTATAGCTGCAAGAACGGGTTCACTGGATACAGGTGCACTCAGTGTGTGTATGGTAAATATGGAACTGAATGTAACAAAACATGTCCATCTGGTTGCAGGAATGGCATTTGCAAAATAAATGGGGATTGTTATAGTTGCAAGACGGGGTTTACTGGGAACAGGTGTACTCAGTGTGTGTATGGTAAATATGGAACTGATTGTAACATTACATGTCCATCTGGTTGCAGCAATGGCACTTGCAAAGTAAATGGAGAGTGTTATAGCTGCAAGAACGGGTTCACTGGATACAGGTGCACTCAGTGTGTGTATGGTAAATATGGAGCTGATTGTAACATTACATGTCCATCTGATTGCAGCAATGGCACTTGCAAAGTAAATGGAGATTGTTACAGTTGTAGGCCCGGGTTTACTGGAAATAGATGTACTCAGTGTGTGTATGGTAAATATGGAACTAATTGTAACATTACATGTCCATCTGGTTGCCGCAATGGCACTTGCGAAGTAAATGGAGATTGTTATAGCTGCAAGAACGGGTTCACTGGATACAGGTGCACTCAGTGTGTGTATGGTAAATATGGAACTGATTGTAGCATCACATGTCCATCTGATTGCAACAATGGCACTTGCAAAGTAAATGGAGATTGTTATGGTTGTAGGCCCGGGATTACTGGAAATAGATGTACTCAGTGTGTGTATGGTAAATATGGAACTAATTGTAACATTACATGTCCATCTGGTTGCAGCAATGGCACTTGCAAAGTAAATGGAGATTGTAATAGTTGTAGGCAATGGTTTACTGGAAACTGGTGTGCTCAGTGTGTGTATGGTAAATATGGAACTAATTGTAACATTACATGTCCATCTGGTTGCAGCAATGGCACATGCAAAGATAATGGAGATTGTTATAGTTGTAGGTTCGGGTTTACTGGAAACAGATGTACTCAGTGTGTATATGGTAAATATGGAACTGATTGTAACATTACATGCCCATCTGGGTGCAGCAATGGCACTTGCAAAGATAATGGACATTGTTATAGTTGTAGGCCCGGGTTTACTGGACTCAGATGTACTCAGTGTGTGTATGGTAAATATGGAACTGATTGTATCATTCCATGCCCATCAGGTTGCAATGGCACTTGTAAAGATAATGGAGATTGTCATAATTGCAAAACCGGATTCACTAGAAGTAAATGTGATGAATGTGTCAGCGGTAAGTATGGAATCAAATGTGAATATGGTTGTCCAAAAACCTGTGCGCTGGCAACTTGTAATAGCACAACAGGGGTGTGTAATTATGGCTGTAGAATCAACTATTACGGTGAGCAGTGTAACATGACATGTGCGACGACATGCTTACCAGATGACGATGGTAGAAGGTGTTTTCATACGAATGGAAGTTGCGTAAAAGACTGTCAAAACGGATACCATGGTGATATGTGTCAAGACCATTGCAGTGAAAACTGCATTAATATTATCTGTATAAGAGCAAATGGTGCATGTAAACTTGGTTGCGTTGGAGAATTTGAAGGAAATGATTGCACGAAACGTAAATATATATTTTTCTCTCCTTCATTTCCCTATAACTTACATTTTTTCTTTGTATTTCAAGAGTAATTCGAATCATATGAACCCGTTCAAATATTTTCATTATTGAAGGGGTCCGTGCAAAAAGGTACCTATCTCCATTTAGTAAAAATGTTGGGAAAACGCGTTTTTGTAAAATTTTGGTGAAATGTGATATTTCCCAAAGTAATTGCAGCTACGGATTGTATACTATTTAAACAGTCATATAACAAAGTTTCGATTATTTTGCGCTATCTATATAATTTTTATAACAATAAATCTTGTTTTTGTCGATCATGTTTAAGTAACAATGGTTCTAAGTCCATGGAGTTATGCAACAAAGGTTCTAAGTCCATGGAATTAGGACCATTGTTGCATGTAAACCATGGTTTGCGAATCATTATTGCCTAAAATATATCTATGAAATATATTAATTTCACATACCTGATGACTTTTAAAATTACTGATACAGTCTATCTATATTTTGCTTGTGTTATTTTTATTATCCGAAACAGTCATCAAAGCCCTGAAGTCTATGATATTTACTCATTGTGGAGTAAGACCCAATGTTGCATACGTGAAATACCATTTTTTTCACTCTAAAACAGACGAATACGCTGCTGGTGGAGTTAATCAGGTGCAGAATTCTCTTCTTTATGCCACAAATGCTTTAACTCCATTTTGACCAAAAATGGAGATAGATTTTGCACGTACCCCTTCAATTGTTTCATAGTTCTTTGAAAGACAATTCTACTTCATACATTATTTGAAAATTGTTTAATGAAAGCTCGTCATTTCTGAAGTAAAAACTGATAGACATTACTTGAACTTTAAAGTCATAACATTATATAATTTATTGCCAAAAAAGAGATTAATATATTACAGCTATCTCAAGGATCAAATCAGATTCTGATAGCATGGCAGATTCTTCGAATTTTGGTGCATTCATTGGAGTTGGAGTTGGATCTGTAGCAGCTACTCTTGTCGCTGTTGGGATATTCATCATCATAAGACGATACCTAAGGTCAGAATAATTCTTGTTATTTAATACGTCAATGTTACCCTGTTACAAGTTGCTTGAATTTTCTGTTCACCATAGCAATTGCTTAGTATAAAGATATTAACTTAGCCAAAGAATATGATCTGATATTCACAGGCAGAAAGACACATCGGCCAAGGCGAAACCAATGTCAATATGAAATTCTGTCTATACGTTTCAGATCATACTATACGGCTTTTTACTCAGCAGCCGTGTTATTATGTACCACTGTTATTTATATATATTAATTCACAAATACGTGACTGTTGCTATTCTGTGCCTTACAATTCAACAACTGGTATTATTGTCTGACTTAATATCGGTTTCGTATAAAGCAAAAGAAATGTGACGAGGACTGTTATGATGGAAACAGATTATTAAAGAGGGTGTTGACATTAGCATGCATTACCAATACCGTTCACGGAAAGCCTCAATTCAACTGAGCTTACAACATTTCTTAACTTTTTACGTGTTTGTTGGCATGTGGAATTTCTACTTGTTCTACTTTAAATCATTTTACATAAAACGATCGATGATTGATGATAATGATCTCAAGTTGACTTTTCGAAAAGCATGGTAGCATTACTTATTGGTTAATATGAATGAGACTATATTAAGACCATAACCAATGTTATACATACATTTATCCGCCTCGATAGCCTAGTGATAGAGCGTCCGCTTCGAGTGCGGGAGGTCGTGGGTTCGATTCCCCGGCCGCGTAATACCAAAGACGTGAAAAATGGTACCAGTAGCTCCCTTGCTTGGCGCTCAGCATTAAAAGGGAAACTGGCCTCGTCTTTCATGACCACGTGGCGATGGATTCCATCAGGAATGAGGTGTCGAGAGTGATTAATATAAATTGTAGAACTTCCTTCACAATCGACCTAAAATAAATTAAGTACACACACATATATATATAGCTTCTCCGAGGGGGCTAGACACCTGGAAAATTATACATTAATAAGTAGTATCTCATGTATATTCTTAGCCCGCCCGCTTAGCTCAGAAGGGAGAGCGCAGATATATAGATAGCAATTACCTGTGGAGAACAGGTTTGTACAAGTACGGAATTCAGGAACGCTGGCTAGGTTTACTGCCCACCGTTTTATAACTGAAATACTGTTGAAAGAAAAAAAACTTTGTTAAACCCCAAATCGAGCAAAATTGTGCGTATTGCTTATATTCAGATTTCTTGATTGGCTGGAACTTTTTTCTTTTTACATAGTTTACAACGACAATCGCATATTTAAGAGCAGTTGATCAACATTGTTAAAGCATTGTTTTTAAAGCGGTTAAATTTGAAACATGTAGTACTACAAAGACATATTCGAATTAAATAATTTAAGACATATATCAAACTGTATATCATTTTTTTCTAGACATGGACATATAAGACAGCACAAACCAGGTATGACAATATTTTCAGTTGTCTGCGTAGATAAAGCTTTGGAATCATTTGAATTTTGTAGACTTTATTTCAGCAAATACAATTGCTGTTGTTTCTTCTCCATACTGTAGGCATAGTTATGGTGTATTATGACTTTGTTTACAAGTTAATACCTTGTTTGCAACTAACTGAAACTGTAAACATACATTGTACATGTAACTGTTGCCTTTAAATCACATCACTATGATTTAACATGTAATATTCGTTCAAGTTTCCAAGTTATTTGATATTTTTATACTCTAGTTTCCTTTGTTTGTAAATTACAGAACATGCACATGAGTTAACATATGACCTACATGATAACTTAAGAACAACTCCCGCCTTGCCAAAGTTACCGACAAATACAGGTACATGTTTATTCAATACTATTTTGTACATTTCTTACGAATGTAACATGCCTATTATGTTATGCATTCTACAAATGTAATGAAATATTCTAACTTTAATTTTAAATAAACAATATGTTAACCTTATAAATGTGGTTGATATAGCTACTATAATTATTTTTCTCATGTTTTAGATGCTGGCTATGAAAATACATCATTTCCAGTATATGAAGAGTTGAAAGAGAGTAACAGAGAATCAAGTACGTATGACAGTATTGATTGTACCAGCACCAGTTAGACAGATCACATTTTTGTTGCTCATAATAGTTGTACGTGTTGTGTACATAAGCAGAAATACCTGCATAATACCAGAAATTAGTCTCTCAAATATCATATTTTTACTCCCTGATCATGTGCATATAATAATGTTGCAACAAAATATTCCTATTTAATTAACAATGAATAATGTGTAATAAATGTTAGAACAGACAGAATTATGAATGTCGCACCAAACTCAAGAAATTGTAAAATGTTTTATTATTGTATTATTGTAAACGAACTAAATAGCACTAACACTTATACATTGAGTCCTTCTGTTGAAAATAAGTTGATTACTGATCACATCACTGAAGTTTCTAATTTAAAAGTTCGTATAGACGATCACCAAATTAAACTACCGACCATGTATTGGATTCCTAAATTGCATAAACAGCCATATAAAGCTCGCTTCATCGCTAATTCAAGCTCTTGTACAACTACAAATATTTCAAAACTATTAACATCATGTCTAACTGCTGTGAAAGCCCACGTGGAAAGATACTGCGATAAAGTATACGAGAACTCTGGTAAACACTTATTTTGGTCGATTAAAAATTCTGGTGAAATCCTGGATAAGTTGAAAATTAATAATTACAAGGTATCTACAGTCAGTACATACGATTTTTCTACTTTGTATACCACTTTACCACATAACTTAATAAATGACAAATTAACTGCCCTAATTCAAAAGACTTTTGCCAGAGAGAATGCTACATTTATTGCTTGCAATTTTGATAAAGCTTTTTTTACTAACAATATTATTAAACATTATACAATGTGGACCTGTGACGAAGTTTGTAAAGCCCTTTCCTTTTTATTGGACAACATCAGGTTTGGGAATGCAGTTTTTAGACAAGTTGTTGGTATTCCCATGGGAACAAATTGTGCACCCCTTGTCGCAGATTTGTTTTTATATTGTTATGAAAGAGACTTTATGTTGAGCCTCTCTCCAGATACGCAGGCAGATATTATAACGGCATTTAATAATACATCACGCTATCTAGATGATATTCTTAATATGGATAATCCGTTTTTTGGTCAGTTGGTGGGTACTATTTATCCTAGGGAGCTTCAGTTAATTAAAACTAACAATTCGGATACTGATGCTTCATTTTTAGATTTACATCTCTCTATTTATGACAATTTTATACATACCAAAATTTATGACAAGAGGGATGATTTTAATTTTAGTATTGTAAATTTTCCCCATTTGGATGGGGATGTACCTCAGGCTACATCTTACGGGGTATATATTTCTCAATTAATTCGGTTTGCCAGAGCGTGTAGTCATGTCAAGCATTTCAATGAACGTAATCAATATATTACAGGTAAACTTCTTCAGCAAGGCTACCGTTATTACAAATTGCGTAAATATTTTGCTTAATTTTATTATCGTAATTCTGATTTAGTTTTAAAATTCAATAGTAATTTAAAGACACTTCTGCGAGAAGGTATTTTTTAAACCCGTTTTTATGGGGATGTGGTTTACAAACTTCGTAAGATCTTGGGTCACGGTAATTTTCCAAATGTATTTGGAAAGATTATCAAACGTTTTATTAAAAGAGGTTACGACCCAACTGTTTTGAGACATACCGCATGTTTAGTGTTCAACCCGTTTACAGTTGGACACTACGCTTCCCTCTTTGATTGCGGCTGACGGAAGAGGGGGAGGACTCTATGATAAGCAGTTTTTAAATCCTACCAGGACTGAACTGTTTTGATATTTGTCTTCTGGCCTGTTTCGTCGGGCCCTTAAGGGTGTTTCTCTTGTTGCTCTGTCTTCTGAAAAGGCATTGAGTACATACGTTTTTGGTTCTTAAGGTTTGTTTTTTATATATTTATACACGAGCATTTTTGTATTTTACATGCCATGCCTTTTTGTTTCCATTACGTGTGTACGAGATTCACCTGGAGGGGATTACTTTTATTTACACTGTCCCATGTCTTTGGAACATGGTGGGGGTAAGAGTGAGGTTAGGTGCACCATAAACCGGTTTAAGCTCCCCAGTGGTGTTTTTGCCACTGACCGTTCCAAGGCGGTGCCCCACTGTGTTCCTTTGTTTGTTCGTTTCGTCTTATGTGTTGGCTTTGTGAGCGTGTGTGTTGTTCGTTTTGTCCTTATGTGTTGGCTTTGTGTGTGTGTGTGTGTGTGTGTGTGTGTGTGTATGTGTGTGTGGTGCACGCGTCTGCGTGCTGGGGGTTTCGTTTTGAGGAGGCTACGTTTTTGGTGCGTGACATTCCCTGTTTGATATTTTTCTTTGTTTTTTTTCCTGTTAATTTTATTCTTATCTTTATAACTAAGCTTGCTATGTGTGTAATCAGATGTTTTTCATTTTGCATTTTTCACGCTCTGAACAACCTTACAATCATCAAAGAAATTATGCCATTAAGTCTGTTATTATTTTGATTATTTTCCTGTCTACGTAAATATGTAATTATGTTTACTGTATTATACAAAAATGTTGTTTGCTACATATTTGTTTTTTGTGTAATTATTCTATTAGGTATTTTTTCTTAAAGTTGAACATCAACAAAACAATAATAGTCTAAGAAATTAATTAAATTAAAACGGATATTATTTGTTTTGTTTATGACTGTTTTTAATTCTTAAATTCATTTTAGGGAACCATTTTCATGATATTAAATTTCACTTCCTTCTATTGCTATTTCTCAATGACTGATGTGCATTTTGAATAAATGAAGGAATTCTAATGTTTCATTTAAACTGTGAGACCATTGTTTCATACTGTTACTATTTCATAAATAATTAAATCAAGCCTAGACGTATACAGCATTAAGGGAGGCAAGTACTTATGACATTTTCAAAAGGTTTTGTTAGGGTTAAAAATTAAAATTCTTTAATTGACTGTTAAAATCAATGAGAGCTTAAGGTACAAGCCTTCGAGTAAATATTTCTGGGCTATATGTATGGGTTTTAGTGCAGAAATCTGACATGTAAGGAAGCCATCCATCAGTCCGAAGTATGCTCGATGGTTTTATCCAGATATACGCCCATACGTATAATAATGCACGGTGGGGCACCAGAGTCTTTCGCGACAACTAAAAGCATGAGTTATAACTTAGTCTGTGTGATAGAAACCCGTCCCAAAGATAATGTAACTGTTAAAAAGTTCTTGTTCAGTTTGAATGAGGTTTCTTAACTGTGTCTCAACCGTATTAAACCTCGTAGCACCTTAACGTATTTTTTTCGCAAGCTACTCACATCGTATTGCGTGCGAATAAAACACTGTGTTCAAACTAAACACTGAATAATTGTTTTCTTAAGAGTGATTTTATATTGATATTATTTGATGTAATTACTGGACCCGTAATGACATTCGACAATTTCCGTAAGATTATATATTCCCGATTTCGACGTTCTCTGGCTATTTGTACTTATGAACTAACATAAAATAATTCGTTACGGGTCCTTTACTTAGGGAGAGTGTGTACGAATATATTTTTCAATCATGGAAAGCGTTATTTTAAACATAAATTGCCGGATTTCGTTACGAGTCCTTAACTTAAAGACAATTTGTATGGATATGTACAAAAACTTTCTGTAAAAGAATACCAAAGTTCTTGTTTTTGTAGTTTAGGATCTATATCTGTATGCTACGATAACGAGTATTTGTGATGTTGAAGCTATATGGATGAAAACATATTCTTTTCGTCTGTAAAGAGCATTGATGTACTCAATTTAAGCCATAGCCTGTTGGCGGCAAGTGATTCTGCCTTTGCGACCAGTTCAGACCAACTCAGCCTGCACATCCGTGCAGTCTGATCATGGTCTGCACTGTTCGCCATTCAATTAGTATCGTTTTGATAAGCACCTCTTTATTTTCGTTAATGGTATTGTCTGAATTGAAAGATGGACTTGTTCATTGTAGAAAGTTAGCACGCTTAGGGTTAATTATATCAAATATCATTCTGCCAGTTATAAGAAAATTTGAACAAGAGATGTTTGATCCATGGTTTATGTACATAAATATTATCTCAACCATTATCCGTTTTTGTTTTGAATTTTAATGGTTACTATTCATTCGTCGCAACACATCATGTGGTCGTTGTGAGAGTTGTAGTAGTTGTACTGTGTTCTCAAACGCAGAAATACACATGTATACAAATGTCTTAGGTGTTTTGTAATGCTGTAGCAACCAGATTTGTAAGGTCTTCTGAATATGTAGAGAGGTAATGAACTGATGAAATATACTTTAAAATACCCCTGACGCCCTTTAGCACCGACTTAACATATAGTTTACTTACAGTTTGCTACAAGGCCCACAAAAACGGTAATAACGATCGCCTGATACATATAAAAAGATTTTGTGTGTGATTGTCGTCTAACTTTGCCAAGAAAAGGGAGAAAAAATTATCGTCGAGAGAAACCAAATTAGAAAAGTGAAAACTAGAGAAGTATGTTAAGAATGTCTCTAATGAAATATCATTTACACCCCATCCATGGCAACTAAGGCAAACTTGGCACACCTAGTCTGTTTGATCCACCTTTTTCGTAAGACAGTTTTCCCCTGATTTCACAACACCATTTATATTATTATGTATTATATGTATGTTTTGTCGGGTTTTAAGTGATACGACAAAACGTGATGTCAAATGACGACTTTTCGGACTGATGGTAGAGGAAGAACTCGATAGCCACTCCTAGCATTATTTCAGACACATATCAAACTACCGACTTTCCATGTGAAACCATCTGGAACACAATATAATTTTATACCTAGTGCTACGTGTAGGACCCAGAGTGGCGAGGTCAAGTAATTCAAACTCCGCGACTTTAACCATTTGATCAATGAGGCCCCTTTCACCATTCTGGGATGTAACAGGTTGCTATCATGCAAAGCGACAATTGTTTTCTTTTGTTGAATGCCGAATATTATCTCAAGATGTTAAAAAGATATTCATGAAATGTTTTCAGTCCATTAGTCAGCTTCACATGTTTTTTTTTCATCGGGAACGCCCATAGAGGTTGTCATTTACCAGATATTTTCACCAACTAGCTCTTATTCACTATTAATGTTGCTCCATGGGACACCATCTGTATATAATCAGATGTACTACGTTTACGTTATTATCGCCCTTAAGCAAAGGAAAAGGTCCACTATAGCATCATTCGGCAAATAGTTTACATGATTTTTTTTTCTCAAAAAATGCATAAATCTTACTGAAAACTCCCTGCACGTGGAAAGTCCTATATATTATTATTATTATTATTATTATTATACCTAATTTATATAGCACTCTTTTCATACAAAATATGTACGTTCAAAAGTGCTTTACAGAAACATAAAGAACATATACATATACATCCATACATGAACATAAAGAACACATACATACACATACATACATGAAAATATATTCGTAAAAGATTCAAATGAATAGTAATTAAAACAAGATCATTCATAAATTATGTTCAACGTTAAATAACATTACGAGACCAATCCCTTTCTAAACACGAAACAAACCTTTCATGGTTTTTGGTTTAACGTCATTGTCAACAGTTTTTCATATTTTGTTATTTATTTATAACATATGTGAATGTGATTTTGTTTAACGCCATCTCCAACAGTATTTCAGATTTTGTTATTTATTTATAACATATTTGAAAGAGATGCGTTTCCAAATATTTTTTAAATGCTGACAGTGAGCTTGAATCTCAGATGCTTGCTGGGAGGGCATTCCAAAGCTTTGGAGCTGCATGCTTGAAACTTCTGTCATCATAATTTACTGTTCCACTCCTCGGTACAACCAAAGACACCGGGCCATTTGCCGACCTTAAGTCTCTACGAGGCTTGTACATGTCTAGCATATCGACAATATACTTAGGAGATTCATTGTGCATGGCTTTGTATGTAAGTGTCAAGATTTTGAACTCAATGCGGTGCTGAACCGGAAGCCAATGCAACTCCTTCAAGACCGGCGTCAAGTGTTCGTATTTGGAGTCCTGGTTATGATGCGGGCCGCCCGCTGTGTTTTGTACACATTGAAGTTTTTGCAGTGAGTCATTGGAAATTCCATACAGCAGCGAGTTAAAGTAGTCTGCTTTCGATGTAACC
>NW_026463138.1:0-65937 GCF_021730395.1 Mercenaria mercenaria | reverse complement strand
AAATAATAGAACAACCTTGTGACATCTGTAGAGGCCGTATTTTCATTAGATCTGCATGAAAATTGGTCAGAATGTTCATCTTGATAATATCTAGGTCAAGATTGAAACTGGATCACATGCAGTGAAAAAATAGGTCAGTAGGTCAAATAATAGAAAAAACTTGTGACCACTCTAGAGGCCATTTTTTTATGGGATCTGTATGAATGTTGGTCTGAATGTTTATCTTGATGATATCTAGAGAATGTTCACCTTGATGATATCTAGGTTAAGTACAAAACTTGGTCACATGCCTTCAAAAACTAGTTCATTATGTCAAATAATAGAAAAACCTTGTGACCTCTCTAGAGGCCATATTTTTCAATGGATCTTCATGAAAATTGGTCAGAATTTTTATCTTGATGATATCTAGGTCAAGTTCAGAACTAGGTCAAAAACTAGGTCACTATGTCAAATAATAGAAAAAACGACCCCATACTCAGTTCATGTGGGGACAAGTGAGCGATTCAGGACCATCATGGTCCTCTTGTTTAACATCTGGCACCACGGAGTGTGGATAAGCCGCTTTAATTTGCAAAGACCTTCAACTTACCTATTTGGAAAGAATCTGCATCAATCCGGACCATAAGCCTTACTAATTAGTAATACGTCCTGTTTAAGAATCAGAAAGACTTTATATAAACGCAAAATTTTGACAATTTTATTGAAATGAAATTAACTTACTGATTATAGACTATCAATCAGCAGTTTGAGAGAACAAAAGAAACTCAAACTAGCGTACCATGTTACACAAAATATCAAATGTTTCACTCTCGATATTTTGTTAAATCAAAACCAAATGGAAACTTATGGTCTAGGCATTCTGACTAAATGATCCAAAGATATACTCTTTGAGGTGGTTACGATCTGAAACTGGGTGAGCTGCATATCTTTTAGGTTAGTTTTGACGTTCTTTCAGTCGATGTCATAACATATTGCGTTGTAGCATGCCATGGAACATTTCCGTTGTTTTAATGCTGAACGACGAGTTACAACTGCTAAAACAGGACTCGTACACTGGTTTCCGACGACTGCAATTTAGGATTCATTCTAAACAGCGAGCGATTATTTTTGGCTTTCGTTGAACGACCAACGTATCCTTATGCTTGATTGAGTCGCGGAATTTGGTTTTGGAGGCAATTTATTAAGACCGAGCTCCGTGTTAGCTTCAGTTTGCTGGCCTGGACATTGCCTCACTGTTGAGATTCGTCGGACTTCAACACTTCAACTTTGGGCTACATTTGAAGCACAGGGACGTTGTCTTGTATTCATGATTACTCCCATGATTGAACTTCCATAAGACTTAACTGAACAAAAATTCTGTGGTACTAGATAGCTTAAAAAATCAAAATATAGCATTCGCGTTGCAATGAAATTTCCAATATATTAGTTCGAATCGTATGCAATGGCAAAACAGCATAAGCTTTGATAAATGAATATTAGTTTGCCTTAAAGCATCACAGCGTTAATACATGTATTTAATTCTATAGCGACTCTAGAGCGATAATAAGCTGTCTTAAAAGACGATTTCTAGAGTTTTTAATGACATTGTACATTGTAATTTTTAAATAATTTATAACCCAAAGGCAATACCCATAGTTATATATTTACATAATCTGTTGACTGTTGTTCTGAATTACAGGAGCATTCGATATTTGCAGTTTTTATGTACTCTTATAACGTTACTAACGAATTTGACCTATGTATGATAGAAAGAGCGACAGTATTTAGACCTATGTACATGTAACAAACTTAATGCGCATGAGTCGATGGAATTATTACTAATCTACCGATAGGGCAGTTACATGATTTACTTTGCTTGTTAGTAAGAACCATGAATTACAATTAATATACGAAGATAAGACGTTCATTTTAAAATGTTATGCAAAAATCACTCGCCGCAAAACCTGAACATAGTTAGGCACGGTATATGACTTAATCTAGGGTTTAGATCAAACAATTCAAATAGTATAATAAGGTTGCGTACTTACTGCAACAAAACCACTGACTGCATGTTAATGTATATGTGTGTTGTATTTATTGGAGAAATGTTTTTCTATGAGACATACAAACACTAAATAGGAACATGGCGCGAATACATGGCGGATTCAAAAAGTTATCAGTTAAGTTTTTTTTTTGTTCTGTTGAGCTATTTTTTTTTTCTTATTTGTTTGTGCACTGTTTGCTGAAATCGCATGACAGCTCTATGCTTGACTTGCAGGTAGCATTTTTTAAAATGAAGTGAAAACATGACAGATTTTGTCATGGATTCTTTTATTTATTTTTGTTGGGTTTAGCTTTTCACCGACAGCATATGCTAAACCAGGTCATATGGCGACTTTCCAGCATTGATGATTAAGGTAGACTTAGCGGCTGTCCTAATCCAGCTGGATGCCTTCCTTACATGAACTTTTCAACGACGCCCCGAGTGAGCCTCTAACCAGCATCAATGATGGGCAAAATTTTGTCATAAATATTAGAGCATACACTGAAATTTATGGTCATGTGGTAACATTGTAGCTGATTTTGCAGTTTGTGTGTTTGACTGAAAATATTTTTCTTGCATCAAACGTGACTCCCATTTTTCTTACGATTTGTATTGAGCACTGAATATATTCATCAAGACAAGTACAGCCTTAATTGCCCTGATCCAAGTACAAAATTAAGTAATTGTTAGCTAATCTGTATTTTGATGTTGTTTTGCCTATGTTTCAGTTGACTTTTCATCTAATCACCGTATTCTAGTTTTAGATCAAACAACATTCTATTACAGAAATGAAGATAAAAAATATATAAGCAACTTATTCTTATATCGTGTTAGATAGAATTCATATGCTTACTAATAGATCAGACAATTCTAACATTGTTAATTGCATATACCGTAGGAAAAATAACATTAATAACATGTAAGCATGCATGTTTAAAAACGACTTAACTAAGTAACTTAAGTATTTTCGGAAATGGCTGAGTGTTGCGTCAGTAAATGTCAATTTTTAAATAAAGGACTAGCTTTAGTCAAGCTTGGGTTTATACTGCCTTTACACCTATTATGAAGCATTACAGTTACCTAACGTCAAACAAATCATCAAACAATTTTTTCTAGATTTCAAAATGCCATAATTCTGACTGAAGCGAACAAGATTATCGTTCTTTGCTTACACACTAGTCTAATAATAATACGTACGTGTTCTAAATATCAAAGTTTCAGCTGTACTAAAGTTTTAAACAAAAAAAAAAGCCAATAATTCCAATATTTCTTAACTACTCGAAGAGCCTTAAATCTGTGCTGTGGAATGCACGTGAGAGTAATGGTTTTTGACCTAATTATTTACTAACAGTTGCTATACATATTGTAGTTTCGGAGGAAATATCAAGCTAAACAAATATATAAACAATCGTCGACAAAGACTATCAATTAACAACATATTCTCGCAGACGTTTTACTAACCATCACACGACCTAAAGAGAAGATTTCAATGGTCACTGATAAAAACAGACTTTTAAAAAATGATAAAGTCAAAATTTCAAATCCATTATTCAAAATTACCAATTGTCTTTAGCAGTATATGTTTGATTTCAAAAGCTTGCAGTAAAGAGAAAACTAGAATTTTGAAAATTTCCTATCGTCAGGACATGCGGTTACCCTTCAGATCTCTTTGCTATTAGACATGCTAAGTCGTATCAATACTTACTGACTACTACCCTTTGTAAATCAAATAAACGTAATACTTACATTAGTTCACTCTCGATAGTACTGTAATAGAAGGTTCGCTTGGCACAAAAAGTGAGCTGATTAATTAAACGTATACTTTTTATTACATACTATGCTTAACTTATACCGTAACTAAATTTATAGCATGCATGGTCTACTCAAAAGTTGTTAAGCTTTACAAAGGTCTAATGTTAGTATTTGTCTTAAAATTTATCAAAATATGAATTGATATTTAAAAAAGAAATGTTATTACGATTTCTCTCTGTGCAATAGAAATAATTAAAAAGCGTACAAAATGCGAGAAATATTACATTTGAATAAATAATTTTGAATTTTTTTATTCGGGAAAATGAGATGATATTCATGACATAGAATTCTAAATCACAAGCGTTACCTTTGAAGCATCGTGTACGAAACTGTATTATATATGCGTATACATATTTATCTTTTCCCACTGTATATTACATAATCCAACTTCATAGAGAATTCTAGTTGCACTTGTTATCGAAGATGTACTTTATAGTAAACGCTTGCAATATGCAAGATCTGCGCAGAATTTTATTGGATAAAGTTTTATTTATTACGTGTATATACCATATAAAATGGGAGTGCTTTATTATTGATATTAATAAAGCGACTCTCCTACGAGAACGTCAGTGTAAGAAACACTAGCTCGACTACTTTTATGATTATCAGTAAAATACAGGCGTCCACTGAAGATGCAAGACCCGGACGTATAAAATACAATAACCAATCAAAATTAAAATGAAATAGACTTATGTCTTAAATTACATGACAAAACTATATTACAATTACAATTGTGTCACCCACTAAATCATCATCGTTACTGACCATGAATTGTATAAGGCCGATAAAGTGATATTTCCTTCTATATGAAGCGTGACTTATGTGTTGGAACTCGTATTCAGCTATGGAGATGCTCGGTCATACATAACAGCTGTCGAATATCCATCAACTTCATCACACAAAAGATAATAAACTTACCCACCAGAAGGTAACGGTTAAGAATATTTTCACATTGCAAATGCTTTCAGTTGATGACAGTGGCGTTATCTCAAACGTAGTGAAAATCATGCTGAAAATCTTGCTCTCACCGTATTAAGTGTAGTCAGTATCGTATTTTATTTTGTCGTGATCAGAAAAACAATATAATAATAGTCATTAGCTTTAAATTATCTTTTTTGTGCATAACCACTCTGATGGAAATACACCGATCTATTCACTGATCTTCTATCTTTATAATGTCCCAATAAACCAGAACTGAGTTATTCGGGTATTAAAGACGGGTACTTTGTTAGTTCATTCAACAAAAGGAAGATCGATTTATGAAATTACATGTTCTTGTATATACCTTTGACTATCAGGCAGTCTAAATCCGTAGACGTTTCTATTAAAGATGAACATGAAAGTGTTCTGTTTAAGTGAATTGTATGCATTGTTGCAGGACATAATAGTTAGATCTTGACTTTTTTTAAGCTAATTCTGCTTTTTTTTTGTTCTGTTCCTTGGTAATATGGAGTTATGTGCTGATCTTTACGTAATATATTTTATTTATTGTAGTCTATGGTTATCATGATGTCTCATTATGACATGTTTATGCCTTAACGATGTCTCTTTATGACATGTTTATGCCTTGAAATTTATTGTTCATTGCCATTGATATATATTTGTAAAAAGATAGGCGTTAAATCATATAAAAGGTTTTGGTTTCAGTTTAAGATAGCTATTCTAATTATTTGCCGCTAAATTTCAAAGTTCAGATATATGTTCATGATCAAAATTAATGAAATTTGTAAACAAATCCTGAAACATCATATGATGAATAGATATATAAGCTAGTCACAGGAATCATAAGATTGACATAAAATTGACAATAAAAATATGTAAGGACCTAGAACTGCCACTGCAGCTGATTAAATCGACAAAAAGCTTTGATAATAAATTACTGGTATTATAAATACGACAGGGTGAATTTCATTAACTTGGCACCAGTTCTTTTCATCATATTGGTTACGTTTCATAATTCAAATTATAATGTTTTATGTTTAAATCATCCTGAAATCATTCTTTTATCTTATTACAATAAACACATACATTAAGCAAGAAGCACATCAGCAACAGAAGAGAGAACAGCTACTCTTCCTAGAACGAGATAAAAAAAATACAGTAATACACTGCTGGTGGAAACAGCAATACCATCAGTATTTCTTCTGTTATCGTTGACAAGTTACAGAAGTATAACAGTATTGCTACTATAACTTTAGCATTCCTTCAGTTACAACCTCAAAACTGCCTTCACTGCGATTGCCCCTTTACATTTGAAGTAGTTACATAATCCGTGTTACTGCTGGAATTAACATCGTTTAAGTGTACTTGAGAATGCATTGGACCACATCCATCGATAGATAAGATTTTCATTAAAGACAGTACATACTGTATTGCCGACTGATTTTCAAAACAATGGCTAATTAAGAAATATTAACTATTTCCTGGAGATAACAAATGGTCATATTTTGCCGATGCTGAAAAAATCGTATTATTTTAGGACTACAGTAATTGAAATAAAAAGGAGTTTCAAACAAAAGCATTCATCTCTAATTTTATTTCTTATTTGAATACCTCGTGATGATATTAACAAAGGTCCGTTTTTCTTGTGTAATAACATATTGAAATATCTGTCTCTTTTGGTATTGTTTCAAACTATCTTGGTCAAGTCTCGTTACCGCCAAAATGTTTACCCTCGTGCTACACCCAAACCGTTGGAAGTTTCTTATAATGTTGCTATGACTATACAATTAACCTGATAGTATGTATCCTACTCGTGTTTTGTATACTATATTGCAATATGTGATGTTCTCGATAAAATCAAATGTCTTTGATTGTTTTAATTTCATTAATTTCTCATGGAAGTTGTTATTATATGACTATTTAATGTAAAGGGTAAGGAAACTATAAATAAAGACCGCAGATTTTTAGATTGTTAAAGTATTAAAATATGGTATTTGTTTCTTATAAGAAAGGCATTTAATCCCAATCAAAACCTGATACGTGAAAGCAGGAATCGTCGGGTGGAGAAGGTATTTTAGTTGAAGTAGTAGTGAAGGAGTGGCAATTCTATTTAATAGTACATCTGATAGTAAGATACCATGAGGAAATAATTATTTAGACTTGAATAGAAATAGTCATTAATAATCTATATGGCCCGAACGAATATAAACAAGACATTTTGAAATAAATGAGTCCCAAATCATTTCAATGGAGACGGCAACATCAATTAACTTATCGGGGGAGACTTTAACACAGTTATCGATATACAGTCCCTGTCTCGAGGATTTGCTTGAGTCCGTGCTTCCCCGTGATTAGATTCTGCCAAGGAAACAGGATTCTATATCAGATACAAAAACTTGTATTGGCATTATATCTCGGGTTCTCCCAAGCACTGGCTATATCCCGCAATGGGTTCCACAGTTTATGACCCCTAAAATGGCCAAAATTTGCTATTTTGGATTTTTGCAGCCATATGTATACTTTATTTATAATTTGATTCATGATATAAACTTGCAAAAAAATCTTCAGCAACAATAGGTCAGAGATTCCGTAATAAATCCCGTCAGATCAAATTATTGGTTTTGGAGTAACGGCACATAATTGGCCCAAAAACTTGTTATTTCTGACGTTGTGAACACGTTAGAAGAGACATTTTATATTGGATTTTAACAACATTTACAAAAAAAAATTGTCACAATAAAATTTCGGTTCCTTCGATAGCCGCCTAGATTCCTTCAGTGGTTCAAGAGTAACTTCTCCTGAAAGTGTCAAATATTTCTAATTTTTGGTCCTTTCAGCCATACAGAGGTTCCATTTATGCTTTGATTTGATACAAACATAATGTCTTTCTTGATGATCTGTAGACTAAGTTAGACATAAGGCCATGTGGGGTCAAACACTAGTCACCGGGTCGAATCAAAGGAAAAGCTGGTAAACACTCTAGGCAACATCAATGACCTGTCTTCACGAAACTTAATCAGAAAGTTTATCTTGATGATTTCTATGCCAGGTAAAATAACAAGTGTTATGGAGTAAAAAACTAGGACATCTAGTCGAATCAAAGGCAAAATTTGTTAACACTCTAGAGGCAATATTTATGACCTTATTTTCATGAATCTTGGTATGAATTTTAAAACTGAATCTGAAACTGGGTCATGTAGGTCAAACACTAGATCATCCCCTCAAATAAAGAAAAAAGTTTGTTTACATTGTAAAAGCTACATGTCTTCAGGAAACTTGGTCAGAATATTAAGCGTGAATATACCAAAGCCATGTTTTACACGTGAGCGATGTAGCGTCGTACTAACCCTCTTGTTTGCTAAATTCCTCGTACCTTGATCATTTTATTATGCCGAAATTGTAGATTGTTTGCGTATTGTTTTATTTCATTCCTATTGATAAAAAAACATTATTGATATCATTTGTGTTTTAAGAAATTTTAAGCCGTTAGAAAAACATCACTTTTTAACAAAAAAACAAAAACAAAAAAAAACACATGGACCCTCGGCGTCTGCCCACCCGACCTACGTGTTCTAAGTTCTAAAAATAGAAAATACAACGGATTTGTACGATCTCTCCTATACGGTATACCATTAATGAAATACAGTAATTTAAGTTTCATATCAATACTTTTTGTAATTATCAAGGACACTGACAGAATGAATATGTGGATAAAAAAAATAGACCTACGTCAGCCAAAACATTTAAATGATGAATTTTGTGCAGGTCTTTATTATTGTGTGAAATGTACGGAACATTAATGCGAGATAATTTTGCATTACTTACAGCAATAAAACCAATCTATTCATCTTTTACGATATTACCCCATATCATGCTTGAATCTGATCAGCCCGCACATCCACGCACAGTCTAATCAAGGTCCGCACTGTTTGCGATTCAGTCAGTATTTCTTTGGGGAGCGCCCCTTTTAACAATTAATGGTACTGTCCAAATTAAAAGATGGGCAAGTTCATTCAAGAAACTTTTCAGGATATGGGTTTAAGTAAATATAATGTGTACATTGTGCACGATCGGTTAAGTATGTGAATGCCCTTAACAGTGACTAGATATTTTTGAATGCTACTTTAACGCATGTCATTGGATAAGAGGTTAATTGACGATTTTTGCCGATATATGACCACGTTTAAGAAAACCAATACACTCGGTATGACAAGCACGTTCTCTAAAGTTTGAGCTCAAAGTGCTAATTATGACCCTTTTTTTTTTACATTCATGAGCCGAAAATCTTCAATAAGAAAATAAAAAAAGCGATCAATAATATTGGCACAAAAATACAAGAGGTGGTCTAAACATCAATAAATACACCAGATCTGATCGGGTGTAAACTAATTAGAACCAATTTTTCAATCTATATGCATTATTTACCAAGATGCCTATAATATCTGCAATACAGTATAATTACAAACGGGATAAAATGAATTATATTTCATTAAAGCCACAGACTGTCGAAAGATACCGCAACTCGCTTATTTCAAACCCTTCAATATAATAAAACCTAAATATTTTAGTTTACAAAAGCGGTAAAAAGCATTATATTTCATTAAAGCCACAGACTGTCGAAAGATACCGCAACTCGCTTATTTCAAACCCTTCAACATGATAAAACCTAAATATTGTAGTAACGATGTAAAAAAATAAATAAAAAAGGAAAACACACTAGAAACTGTTACTACATGCACAATGAGTCTTGTAACAAGTAAACAGTATAGCCAGTCAAACTCAATTGCTAAAGACCTTGATGCCTTGTGTACTTGGAAAAAGGAACAGAAAAAAAATCACCACCCTAAAATAAATAGCAATGTTAGAGCAACAATTAAATAATTAGAATCTTCGAAAGACTGTATTAATCTACTAGTCGAGTCAGCTGAAATATTTTGAAATATATTTTTTCGTTCACTGCAAATGGAGCACATTACCTATCATTTTCTAAGTACAAATATACCTTTATTTTTTAAGAGATATAACATATAGTTTATGATATGAAAAATATTAATTTGATATCAAAACAGAATTCCGTCTTATTAAAAAGAATGAACGATTATTAAAACTAAGTATTTCCTCTAACAAGTACCATAAATTTGATAAAGTACTGGTTCAATTTTCTGTTTTTACATGTATATGTCTATTGTTTTAAAACTATTTGTTCTGCTGTAAGTTTTTAAGCAACCAACAATTTTAATTATGTAGTCATTTACTCGTATCTTAATGACAATTTGTCAAATTCTATCCATACATCTACGCCACAAATAGCTAAATCGTGTAAGCGAGTATTGTACTCATCGTTCAAGTAATTATTTCCTTAAGCGCTTGTGTCAAAATAAATCTCTAAAGTTACAATAAATGTATATTAATTACTATTTCCTTATTTCAGCCTCTTTTATGTGCAATACATTTTTAAAATGTGATAAAAAAACTGTTGGATAGCCATTTTTATATCATAATTATTAGAGGTTTTAATACGAGGGTCCTGACAAAATTCCTGCCATTGTTTTCGGATTTCTTAAGAAATAAACAGACATCGTTAGCTGTAGGGCACACTATTCAAGCGCAATGGGGCGTTTTAAAAACACCTTCAAGTTGGATAAAACGACGGAAGTGTCAGAACTTTTCGCAGGGCCCTCGCATGAAATTAAAGATATGTAAAGATGAAATTATCTAAGTTTTGCTTAAAAGGTTGTTGCCATGCTTTTTACATTATCAAAATGTACTGATTTCTTGTTGAATCTTATTTTCTATAATTGTTTCCCATATACATGTATTTTGCAACGATTTCCTTTTTGATTAAAATATTAGGATGTATTGCTTATACAATTATTTTTATTGCCTTCCTTTATGACTTTTGCCTTAACATGTTCATTTACTATTATTGAAAGTAGAACAATGTAATTACAGGTATTATTCATTTACATAGCTGTTCTGCCTATTTTCACATAAAATCAATGGAAGTATAGGACTTTAATAGCTAGAAGAAACTGTTGCATCGTTGAGGTAAAATTTGGCGACAGATATAAATATTTTCAAAGTTACAGCCTGCAAAACTTTGCAAAATGAAATTAAATGTTTAGAAAATTATAATTGCTATAAAACGGGGAAATTTTCTCATACTTAAAGGTCAAATACAATAAAATAATTTCAGGAATATTAAATGCATGACTTTGTCATCATGTATAGTATCACAAAGACAGGCTACTGTATTGACATAACACGGACAAGATTATGCATTGGCAAACGGAGTTCACGCAAGATTTTACTCTATAAAACGGTAATTTCTTTTGTGAAAAGAGGGCTCACGGTAGGTCTTTATTTGATTTGCTCCTGTTGTGTGTACAAGACGGTAAAATGATGTCATATATACAATTGTATAGCGGTATGACCCGAAATGTTCGTACATTCAAATTCAAACGGCTGGCTGTATATGTGTTTGTACATTGGTAAACATCACTGCAAGATATACAAGTTCTTAAAAATGACAGACGCTTTTTTGACGAGGAAACAAACGAACAAGACGAAATCCTAGACCTCTTAGTACCATCCCTAACTGTTTACATCGGAGCTCCGTTGCTGGATGTGTCATTTTGTAATGTAGGTACGATATATTTTATATGTTTATGAATATTACTTTTTAACAGTTTAATGCAGCTTTGTTGTGAATTTAATCTTGGACTTTGTAAAAGGGGTCTATAATATCTGTTAGCAATACATTTAAAAACAACCTGTTAAACGGAAGAGGCCACATGATGTAAAGTAAGCTATTTAGGCTAAAAAAAAGAATGGTTACTAAGCTCACCTGAGCATATAATGCTCTTTAAGGATCGATGAATGCCTGCTTCATGTAAACTTTGATTACACTCTAATATCGCCCTTCCTAAATCATTGTGTATCTAACTTGAACACAATACTCAAACGAATATCACCGGGCAGTGTGTTATTTATAAACAAATAACCAATACTCTTCTCGTGAGAAATCAAAAATATTTAGGCCCTAATAGAAATAATATTTGATTAGTTCTAGAACACAGTTGTTTGTTTTCGATAATGGTTTTGTAATCTGAAATTCCTACAATAAATTTTGGTTCTGTTCTGTTCTGTTCAATAAGATTGGATTTTTCTTGTAAATTTACGTTACACAAGATTATTAGTAATTCTTATACAAATATGCAATATGAATATGTTAATCTCTGTTAAAACAAGCTTACGTTAAAATGACATCACGTTAACGTCAAACGTGCGGTGCCGTCAAAGCTTTTGTTGCCACCAAAAAAGAGCGCTAGGGCACTCCGTGGCCGAGTGGTTAAGGTCACTGACTTCAAATCTGGGGTCTTCTTCAACAATTCAAAGCTTGAAAGTCGCCATATGACCTATAATTGTCTCCCCCACTCCCCCAACCAAAAAAAAAAAAAAAACAAACAAAAAACGCTACTACATTGTATCTATTGTTTTAGATTAAGGGCATATTAGAATCGAAATAAGAAAAACCGTGTTTTAACACTATTTATACACTCGGGCGGTAATACGTCGTACAAATAACTTCTGCGGATGATTGACAGGAAGGCAACAGTTCGATGGTGAAGAACGAAGATGCGATGGCGAAGCGCTACAGTACGATGGACTGTCACCATCATACTGTCGCACTCCGCCATCGGACTGTTGTGTTATCGTCAATGTACTGTCGCGCTTCGTCATCATACAATCGTGCGTTCGCCTTCATAGGGAGCAATCGCTGGCCTTAACCGAACACCGTAGTTTTCAAATGACGCGACCCACTTAATGTTTTATTTGTCAGATATAACTGCAGATGTTCTATGCAGACTACGGTCTAAAGCTATCGTTGCTGTTCTGTTTGTAAGTTGAAATTAATAATTCTTTCTTGTGTTGTTTAAAAAGTTTTATTTGCATTGTAATTCTTAAATATTGATACCTTCAACAGAAGATAGCCAAAAATTAATTCACCTTGAAAATGCACATTCTTACATCTAGCACAGTTTATGACTTCGTTCACGACTTTCACGTGCAGGTAGTTAAATGAGAAAGTGCGTTCATACAAGTCAGTTCTATTTAATATGAAATAAGGCAAAGCCTCAAAGCGAACTGAAAGAAATCGGATTTAGCTAACAATATTATGCATCATTTAATTGTCACAAAGAAACTATTCACTGCTCACAAGAATTCAGGAGAACCGATTCACTCGAAAAAGTCTACATTTAGTGTCACCATACCTATAACAGTGAATATCATACGTTGCAAAATTTATGGGAATCCGGTGTCACGGTGACGTCATTACCGCGTTCCCGTTTCTTTCTACTTATTAATGACATTTTTTCCGTTTTTCTGGCCGATGCTAGATCTTTTAAGTGATATAATATTTTTTTTCAAACAACTAGAAATCATTCTTTCATTATTGTTGAGTGATGAATAATTTTTGCAACTGAATGAAGTTCTGTATTCACTCCGGAAAGAAGTATTTCCTGTGAGCACCTGTCCGCTAGGGTGCGCTCCTTAAAAACTTCCGACGAAACTTTTAAAATCCACCACCAAGTGTGAAAGTATACTTGCGTTACCGTAAAGCTCGATTCTCGAGATGGCCCTTCGGGCCTGCTCTTCGAGCTCGCTATAAAGTGTCCGCTTACAACCGTAAGAAGACACTTTTACAATAGCTCTGCTGGGGTATAGCCATGTATTAAGTAACTTTTGGTTTATGTACAAAAATGATACGTGCTGGTTATTACCTCGCAAACTTGAGTGGTGAACATTTAAAAGATTTACTATTTCACTAGATATATAAATAAAGTAACATTGGTTGCTATTTTCAAACACTTTTGAAATAGAATGTTGTAATACAATGGTATTTAAAGCCAACGGATGTGTGTTAAATACACATTATTTCTTTCGCAACACTAACTTGTTAAGATCTCTTCATACAAACAATTATGCTCAAACACAAGGAATCATGACCCACTCCATCTTCCGTCCCCGTCAACTGTTAGCCAATATATTTTAGAATTTTAATTCAAGCCAACCAAAAATGACCACAGAACACGTTTTCAAATTAACTTTTTACTATGACCAATAAAGACTATGTAAGTATGAAATTGAGACTTGGAACACTTCTTTTTACGCTAACTATTTGCTTTTCTCGAAGATTCCCCGGTCGTTCGGCAAAATTATTGAATCATGTTATTATTATTATAATAAACAAAATATGTCACGGTAACATATCACATAATATAGAGAAGAAAATATAATATGATTTACTTTATCCTTTAAAGAACATTTGAAATAAAAAATAGTTTGTTCACTATGGTGATTAGATTCTGTTTAGTTCTACTTATTGTTTTCTCGTTTAGATCTGTTACTGTGGACTGTTTTTGCAACAAGTTTATTGCTAGAGTATCATTGAATTTTTCATTTACACGGTCATACGCACTCATATTTGGATGTTTCTAAGTTGGCTTTTGGTATTTTGGTTTGTATTAACATTATATTACATGTAGGTGACTTTGTACTTTACCAAAAGTAATAACTAATCTGACATAAAAAAATGCAGTATTATTGTTTCTTTTCATATTTTTATTATTATTATTAATAATATTATCATATTATCATTATTATTATTATTATTATTATTATTATTATTATTATTCAGTGTATGAATAAATAAGACTACCAGACTGTCACAAAATACGCCCGTCATTTGGCATATTTCAAGGGTCATAAACCGAGAGTGTCTTGGCCGATTTTGCTGAATATCGGAATTGACTGAGATATTATACCCACTAACATTATCGGCAAGTTTGGTGAAGATCGGAAGAAAATTGTTCGACCTAGAGAGCGGACATGGCTAAAGTCGCATTTTTTTCAAGTTATTCAAGGTCCGTAAGCCCAGAGTGCTTAGAGGCATTTGGCTAATTATAAAACTTGGCCGAGATAACTATTACGCCAACAAACATTGTCACCAAGTTCGGTAAAGATAGGATGAAAACTGTTTGACTTAGAGGGCAGACAAGGCTAAATTTGCAGATTTCGAGATAATCCAAGAATATTTTTATGGTAATCGGACTAGGCAAAACTTTTATGCCCATAAACATGGTCATGCTTATGGGCGCCGACTGCCTGCCCGCCCACCACGGGTGTTCACATACTATCTCCCGCTCTTTCAGAGACGGGAGTATAAAAATATATAACTTTTTACTTTACAAAAAATCTGAAATCAACCACATTTCTGTAACAGCAATAAACATATATGACTCTTCTTCTTCTTGGCATTCACCATTAAACATGTTGAATATGACCCCCCAAAAAAACAACAACATAACACTAACCATGTTTTTGCTATTTTAATTCACTATTCTGATTGAAATTAAACTTTCCGTACACATTTTAGAAACGAAAACTTACTTGCAACGAGTGTAATACATCAATATAGTTTTCTTTTTTAAACTGATGTCTAGCCTTCGAACGTCATATTAATACAGAAGAACATGTCCATGTTACAATAGACAAATGTGTTACACTGAATACTTGAAAGTATCTCGCATATTGAATCTTTAAAGGAAGTCAAATCTTGAAGCTCCTAATAAAATGAACAATGACACAAGTGATTAAGCCTTCTGCTGTAATCATTGAAAATCTGATAGCTCATCGAGCAAAATATGTCTGATACATATATTATTACTGAGCAATATGTCCAACAGTGAATTCAGTTTATCTCACAATACTCTAACATTTCTTTTTACATTTATGATAACACCATGCAGAACAACATACAATCACGAAACAACCAACAACTCCAACAACAATATTAATTATCAGAATGGTTTTATTAACGGTATTTGATCCATTATGTATCCGCTGGCATGTGTCGTTTCGAAACTGAGACACGTATTTCGGAGCAGCAAAACCGTACACGCCCCCACCTTCGTTGCAATAACTTCCAACTGCAATCCCAAAATAATGTTTATGATACTTTATGCAGATATTCATGTCAGTGGTGCAAGGGTCGTCTCTTATAGCCCTGTTACTGCACTGTCTATCATCATTTCCTTCACATTGACGGTAGTATAAAAAAACATCCATTTGCTTGCTACTGTAATATATTTCGGTCCTGTGGTGATACGGCCCATTCGTGACACTACAGCCGGCTACCAAGTTACACGTGGGAAGATGGCTTACTATATCTCTGCAATGCACAACTCTCCAACTGTTATTTACAAGTTTATCATGCTGGAAAGCATATTCTTTGTTTCCAACACGTGGCATTCCAAATGTGTAAAGCGACATTCTGCTCGGAGCTACAACATTATCTTTCACTAGACGAGCTGAAGCTAATGACGCTAAAGCACCTCCAAGTGAGTGTCCTGTTATCGCGACGTCATAATCTGGGTATTGACTGACCATATCTGAAATACTTTTTTTAGAGCAGGAATAAAGTTTATCATGAGCAGACTTGAAATATTTCTGGACTTTTCCGCCGGTGATGAACTTTTGTTTAGGTATAAAAAGTACTGTCAAAATTTCATCCATTAACTGTTTTGTCGACGTGGTACCGCGATAAGCTAAAAGAATTACTTTCAGTGTATGAGAAATCGCTGTATAAGCAAAACATTCGCCATAATCAAACACAAAGTCATCACAACGTCTTCCAATTATATCAACGACTTCAAATCCGACGTCTGGATAAATCCTATCAAGACATTGTTGTGGTTCATGTGTATAAGCTGCTGCAGAAAAGAGAGTGTTGACAAATGCTGTAGCAGGATTATATAATCCATAGCCTTCTTCATAACACATTGCTGGTTGTTTTATATTCATTTTAGATTTACATGCATTTAAAAGTGATGCATGGGCGTGACATTTTCTGTCCAATGGACACCAGCGACAATTTTTCGTCCAAGATTTTTGTTTAGTACATTCTATATAGCTACTATAATCCCTACAGTCACTAAATATCAGCGATAGCTGCAGAAAATAAAGAAATATCCTAAACATTGCTTGCTTCATTTTTACCTATTTGACTGATTTATTATCAGTTAAGTTATTATATATTTGATAACGGTTGGTCTTACTGATAGAGATGTCTTTAAAATGAATTACAGACGTTATTCATCTTCTTTCGTACAGTATTTTTAGTACATAAACGGATACAATGTTTGAGTTCAACTACCGTATCTTTGGAACCTGACACCATTTTAGCTTAGCCACACCAGTTTGTTTTTTTTTTTGTTTTTTTTTTTCACTCTTTATTACAATATACATTATAGTAATAATTGGCAAGTATCATAAAATAAAATAAAATTTAGTTATACATTTTTACTAATAATATTATGAGAAAATGCTGACATGAAATGTTTGAAAACAGAACCTTCCGTAACATAAAAATCTTTAACTCAAACAAATATTACCTACACCATTTGAAATAAATGTCTTTCAAAGATTCGGCAATATCACCATGAAAGTTAGTCATAAAAGTCAAATATGTCTATGCTATACTTTGGACATGTAAAACACGATGGATTTTCATCTTCAGTGAAATCAAAATTACCAGAGATGACCAGCTTATTTACAGCAAAGCATAGTTGTTGCAATATAGTCAGTAGCAGATAATATTGGGTCTTTTTAGTATTTTCCATGCAATTGCAATAAGCAGCTAATTTAAAATCCGATGTACATTTACTGCTGCTAGACATTGAATACAATGTTGAAAATAGGGTATCAATTGTGAAATTATATATATATAGGTTATCGCGGATGCATTTAACCTTGAAATGAATAATTTAGATAAGTGTTGTTAAAATATTGATAACCTATATAATTATATCACCTAATATGAAAATTCACAGCTAAGTGGGTGGCATTTGTGTAGGCTTATCTAGTGAACCATTTATTTCTACTTTTAGGTTGAAACCACGAAGTGGTTGAGACCTATAATTACCGTATTCCAGAGCTTGCAAAAATATCAGACTAACCATTTTCAATGAATGACAGATTAATCCGCTGTAAGGTTTTTGCCCGTTTTTTTTCTGGCTAACCGACATATATTCTTATTGATATAAACCTTTTTCTGAACATTGTTCTACAGTCGGTTGATATTTGCATACGTATGTAAACGCAATAAGGCTAAAGAATGCGTCATTTCGTATTAAAATTATGTTTTTAAGTCTGTTGATCTATCGAGCATGGCTAAGTTGAAAAGCGAAGGTGTATTCCTTTAAAACACTTCAGAAAAAAAACCCAGACGTGATGGAAGCGCACGAAAATATGCCGCGAAAAAATAGTTCAAAACGTATAATAAATATTTCTCTAGTTTAGCCTTCATACATAATGCACTCATCGGTAATAAAACAGCATATGATCCGAATCATTTTTATTAATTGCATAGGATATAGATCTGCATGCGATTCTTTCTACCTGACCTGATTCGAATGACAAGGGAGATCACTGTGTAGGAGTAAGCTAAATGATAAACTGCTTTATTTCTTTTAAAAATAGAATTTGCTTTCTTAATTACTTACCTTTATTCTTATTTTATCCTTATTTTTGTACAGCTTTTATAATGACCAATTCATATTTTTTATTATTTAACATTTTATTTTATCATTTTAATATCTTTGTAAGATTTATGTACAATTGAGTCAAAACATTTGTTTAAGATTTCCTTTTTATAAATAAATATAACTGTAGTATATTATCTGCTTTTAATAGTCCACTTTAGCACGAAAAGCTACACGTTAAAAGTTAAGCAGGTGGTCGTGCTGCATATGCACGTCTGGTTAACTTACATATTTGTTTCGATATTTAATGTAACAACCTATTTTTAAATTAGTACTTACAAGAGGTACATCCAAGATGGTATATATGTGTAGCTTTTGAATTCTGAACATTTCTAGAACAGTTCTCACTTATATGCCAATCCTGCTAGAACAAATCATAATTCTCGTTTAATTTATCTATTAAGCCTCACAATTTAGAAAATGTACAAAAAAATACTTGAAACCTAGCAAACAGTCATGGGAGGTGAGCAAATTTAAAATCTTGGCGATCTGATTACTTGGAGAATGATCTTGTAGTTTAACTTTGGAGGTGTTGAATGTTTGGAGTTGAACTTGTGTGTTGTGCCTGCAGTAAGTGCATTCTGATACTGTACGATGTGCATTGCCTGTATTCTTCTGATTTTACAATATCATTTTCATATCCTTCTAATTTACACTTGATAATTCTTTTGATTTACTAATTTATCACCACAATTTAGCAATTCCTGTAAATATGCTTCAATTTACAATTATAGAAAAAAAACAAACTTCACACATAGCAAACATAAATAATATTGGTCCAATGGAGTTGAATTATTGGAGATCTGATTATTTAGAGAATAGCGTTTGATACCCTGGTGAGCAGTAGGACCACAATGGCACTTTTGTTTGTTTTATCTTTCTTGAATGATAAGCGCAATTTGAAAACAAGCGAAGTGCATTTATGTACACAATGAGTTTGTAGTTTCTGTTGAATAAACATTATTTGGAAATGCAAATATGTTATAGGTAGACAGCAGGAAATACAAGCTTTACTTTAACTTTACCAAACAGCTTAGACTAACTTTTTGAAGCATATAACGTAGCTTAAAACATCAACAGACATTCTTCTTACAAACAAGCATAATTAAAGCTGATTTTTGACATGAAACTAGGTTTTACTAGTCGGAAAAGATCTATTTATATGGACTAAATCCGAGTAGACCATGATGGCATATCCGGCGAATAACTACCTTCATGCCTTAAATACCAGCATTTGTGAAAGTGAAGGTTACATACACACTTCTTACTAGTTCGATAAGTAAACGTCGGACTTCAATATTTTACGATTTTGACATTTCATATAGTCCGATGTTTTATCGAAGTTTTTATAAATTTCCCTGTAGGCCTTTCCGCAAAATTGATGCAAGTTCACGGAGGAAGTGACTAAAATGTGATAGGTAAATACCAACAACGGGCAAAGAAAACCTATTTTACACATGTATTGAACATACTGTCTTACTGAAATTAGCGAAAACCTGTCCTTACTTTGAAAGAGAAATATACATGCATTCGCTTTTGCATATCAGCACGAAACTGTCCAATCTTCTTTATTATAAAAATGATTTTAGACGCAAAGTATTCTCATGGTCGGATTTTATAAAAAAATGATGCGGCCCGTTTCTAAGGTATTGTCTGTGTAGTGTGCATATGATTATAATTGATGGGTTGTGTTAAATTAAAATTTATTTCATTACGTTATGAGTTCATATAAAAGCGGCTTAAAATCTAGTCTACATGCATTCGGCGGTACAAGTGCGTTAAATAATGGCCGCAGATTTTTTTACTAGTGCGTTGTATTTTTCATGATATTTAATTAAATTACACTAGAATAGTCTGTGCTATGTATAGGGGAAGTAATTCCTGGCGCAGTTTAAATTACGGTAAACCAATATATCACGTGTTTGAGAGTTTACCTACATTACACTTCAATAAAATAAGGTTGAAACTTTTGCTATGTAAATGGCTCATTCAATTAAACTTGACAAAGGGACATGTTGAACATCCAAATATTAAAAGGCGCCCTGTGCAAATTTAATGTTATTAAACTAACTTCTTACCAGAACCACATGTTTTTCGAAAGGTTTAAACCTTTCTGTGCTTTCAGCGCTTTGATTTATTCACTGCCTTCGTACTTAATGGTGCTTTCATGCAATTTTCATTGTAAATTTAATGAACTCTTGACGGCAACAATATATTTTATGGAACGAATCAACTAAAAGATGGCGAACAGGATGTCGAACAGAAAAGACACGTTTTAAAAAGAAAATGACAAAAAGTAACATAGAAAGATGTAAAGTGAAGCAGATCATGGAATGTTTGACTGAAAAGCAATCAAATACAGGTATTATTCAAAGAATACAGTTTGCAGTTTGCTTTCACTGGCGTCGTCCCTGTTGTGGTCTTTGAGTTCCGTGTCTTAAAAACATAAAAATTCATCCCAATGATAATTAAAGTAACTTATTGTTACTTGTCAACTGAATAGATAAAAGGAAACTCAAAAGGTCGCCGACACGACATAAATGAAAATGTTGCAGGCTCGGTTTTATTGAGTCTATAATAGACGATGGTAGAAATGCATGCTACCATCCTAGCTCTCTAGCCCTGGTTTGAGCAGAACTAAACATTTACACAAAACCAAAAACGAATTAAAGGACATCCGCAAGATATACGTGTTCTTACGGCGGTGCTCATGGAAACTTCAAATGCGTGATTCCATGAAAAGCGGCGTATGGTCTCCAGTTAAAATAATGGGATTGCCCTAATCGAGAAAACAAGGGACAGAACTTAACATACTGAAATTAAGAAAGGGAGTCTGAAATTATGGAGCCTACAAATCACAGAAACTATCAAAAGACAATATTTAAAAGTAGGCAACATATCCAATGGATGATTATACAGTAACAAATCTATGAAAACGAGCGTATTGGTACCACCTAGGATAAAATATTCAAACTGAGAAATTAAACAGCACCAATGACACGGCATGAAAGTTGTGCTGATTAATCTGAGAAGACAGTAATATAACGAACCTGATCGAATATACGGAGGCCATTGTACAACCCCCACACGGCTATAATAATGATAATAAAAAGCGAGAACTAGAAACTCAACAGGTCGCTCGGCACGATAAAAATGAAACTGTTGCAGGCCAATTGATTGAGCTTGTTCCTGGACAGTAGTGGAAATGCATGCTACCGTCCACGCCCTCTAGCTACGGGTTGAGCAGAACTCAGCATGCACAGATGCTGCAAGTACAAAAACAGTAAGTAGAGACATCCGCAGAAATGCGTTCATACGGCGGTGCGCATGGAACCTACAAAGATTCCTTGAAAAGCGGCGTATGGTCCCCAATTTAAATAATGTATTTGCCCTAAACGAGAAAACAATGGGCAGAACTAAACAAGTTGGAATTTAAAAAGGGTATCTGAGGTTATGAAGCTTGGATATCATAAAAACTGCCAAAAGACAATATTAGAAAGCATGCAATATATCAAATGGGTGATTATACAATATCTAAAGCTATGAATGTGGAAGTATTTGTACCACCCAGGCCGAAATGTTCAAGCTGATAAACTAAACAGTACCAGTAACACGAAATAAAAGTCGTACTGAACGATATGGGAAGATCGAAAAATAACACCATTGAACACACTCATATAGTTATATAGCTTCCGGTCAATAGTGGACAGTTTGTTGACAATTAGTGAGAGATAAAATTTGGATGTATATAGTGTTGGGTAGGGATTTTGTAATAAATTGTATTGGAATATATGTGGATTATATATAGAGTTACTGTTTTAAACTGTGAAATTTTATTTTTGTCGTATTAGCCGGCTGGTTTTGAGCTGATTTGTCACTTTTTGTGAATCGAATGATACTATTTATAGTATCGATCAAGTACTTTGAATATCAATTACCCATGGACATAGTGTAAAAACCCGGTATAGCCAAAATTTCGTCACGCATGAGAAGAGACAGTAATTGTTTGACAGTTGATCAGCTGTTCAATATTGGAAAATTATCGCAAGGCGTTACGGGCAATTGACGCGCTTTATAAAACAAGAGTTCACTGTAGTATTTGTGTATTATTCGCTCGTCATATTTAGCTCGCCTAACAATATAAATGACTAAGCATAAAATGGCTGAAAAGACGGTTTCAGAGGCAGCTGACTATGTGGATTCTATCATGTCCTCTCAGGGTATTACTAAAGTGGCAACACCGGCCATCGGTAGTCGCAAACGTAACCTTTCCGTGTCCGGCACCTGTGATACAACAGCCAAGAAGGCGAGGAGACTCGCCTTTTGTTGTTCTAGAGGATCGCTCTGCTATTAAAGCCAGGAGAACTTTGTATAAGGATTCCAGAGAATCTCCACCTGGACCCGATCACAGGTAGATTGTAGTCGACAAGGCGGATGTGCATGTCAGCGCCACACCTACACTCCAACAGATGTTCGATAAACTTTCGTCGGATGTTTATATGATGTACTTAGGGCTGAATGACCGGTTTGATCAGTTTGAGAAAACTCTTGATTCCCGGATTTCTAACAAGGTCTCACAACTTCTTGACAAACGGGTGAACAGTGAGCTGGAGAGAGTTAAACGTAGTGTTGATCAGAAGTTGGACACCAAGTTTGAGCAATTCTCAGAGACTATCAAATCTGATTTAGCAGATGACTTAGCTGCAATACGGGGGCAGATAAACAGTTTGTCTTCCATGGGCCTCCCTGTTCTTCCTGATACCACGGATAGGACTTTAAATGTAGTGATTCGAAACTTACCTGAGACTGCGAGTGAGAGCACGGCATCGAAAGTGAACGCCCTAGTTAGAGACGGTTTGAAATTGTCAAGTATCACGGTGTCAAAGGCCGAGCGTAAGAAATCACATACTGAGTCTAAACCTGGTGTCGTTATAGCAACGTTCAAGTCTAAGGAGGACAAACAGACTGTTATGAAAGCTAAACCAGATCTTAGGCATGTCAGTCAGTACTCAAAAGTTTATGTCAATCATGATCTTGCCCCAGAACAGCGAAAGAATAGTCGAAACTTTGCCACTATTCTTAATGTGCTTAAGTCGGATCAGCTTACAATGAGGGGATCCCGAATAGTCAATCGCAATAGCGATGAGCGTCGTGACTCTAGCCGTGACAATCGTGACTTGGGTCATGACAATCGGAACTCGATCCGTTACCGCTCGGACAACAGGGAACGTCGTATAAACGGGAGAAGTGATCTCGACGACCGTCGTGATAGATGGGATGATTCACGTCATCCGGATTATCATGGTCACAGGGATCGTGATGGTCCAAGGCACGGCTCTTATTGGGGACGCTCTGGTGGCTATAACCGTGGCCGCAGATAGATAAGAGCCGGGTTTTGGAATGTGAGAGGATGGAAAACAGACTCTAATTCAGATAACTACGTTTTAAGATCGTCATGTGTTTTTAACTCTAATATAGATATTTTAGGTATAGCCGAAAGTCATCTAACTGGAAGCGAAGTGTAACATCTTAATGGTTTCACTTGGTTCGGGCATAACAGAACACAGATCCACAGAAACGCCAGAACTGGTTCCGGCGGAGTTGGTTTCTTTGTATCAAACTCTTTAGTTGACGATTTTAATATAACAGTCTGTGACAATTCGTGTGAAGGTATCCTATTGTTAAAGTTACGACACAAATACAGTAATTTTTCAATTTTGCCCTGCGTGTGTTACTTGCCACCGGAACACTCATCTAGATGGTTTGACGTTGATAAATTCTATGATACTCTATTATCTTTGATTTATCAGTATAAGGATAATGGTATTATGTATGTATGTGGCGATTTTAACAGTAGATGTGGCGACAATGACGAATTCATACGGGGTGTAGATGATGTTATTCACCGAGAAATTATTGATTTTAATATAAATAGATATGGTGAAATATTTTTAGACTTTCTAATAAATGTTTACATGTGCATGCTAAATGGTCGAAATAATGTGTGTAATGACTTTACATCAGTATCTTCAAAAGGTAATTCTGTTGTGGACTATTGTTTTGTAAGTCATGATAAGTTATAATCATTTGAACGTTTTAATGTTAAGCGAGTGTCTGATTTAATCAATGAAGCTGATGTTGCATCTAGTTCTTTTCCTGACCACTCATTATTACTTTGGAATGTTGTTGTCAATACTTATATTGAATCGACTAATATGAACACCCGTAATGTGTCTAGTTTTAAAAAGGTTGATGTTAGTAATGTGCCAAATGATTTTATGTTAGATTTTAGTACTTTGCAAGATGTAAATTATACTATATCTAAACTTGAATGTTGCTTTAGAACACAGTCAGATATTGATGATGTTTACAATGATTGGTGTAACTTAGTCCAACGAAGTATGTCTGATAGGTTACTTTGTAAGAATGTTAAATACGGATCTAATAATAAAAACGACGACCAGGAAAGCCTTGGGGTTCTGATAAACTGACAGATATATGGAACGAAGTTTGTTTAGCAGAAAAGGCTTGGTTATCTTGTGATAATATTAACAGTAAGAAAGTTTTAAAGTCATCTTATATTGTAAAACGCAGGGATTTTGACCGAATGGTCCAGAGAGCTAAGCGTTTCCATTGGTATTCAATACAAACACAATTTTTACAGGAGTTTAACGTTGATTCGTCCAATTTTTGGAAATCTATCGGAAAGATTGGGATAAATTGCTCTACAAGTAACGGGATACCAATGGAAGTCGTCACGTCAGATGGATCTGTTTCACATGATTTGGATACCGTTTTAAAAAGGTGGAAACATGACTTTAGCTCTCTTTTCCAAACATCAAAGGCCTCACTAGATCACATTGACAATAGTAATGTTAACGTGGATTTGAATGAGGATGATATTAGTTTTAATAGTCACATAAGTTTATTGGATGTTAAAAATGCATTGTTATCTGTTAACAAGGGTAAAGCTAATGGTATCGACAATATTCCAGTCGAAATATTAAACAATGATGCATGTGTTTCTTTCCTTCATGTTTTATTTAATATATGTTTTGATAACGGTATAATTCCCTCTTTATGGGGTAAATGCGTTATAAAACCTATCCCCAAATCATCGTCATCTGATAAAAGAGATCCTTTGTCATATAGAGGTATTTCGTTATCCTCATCCATGTATAAAGTATATTGCAATGTTTTAAATAACAGGTTAAGTAAATGGTCTGAGGAAAACCTAAAGGTGAGCGATGAACAAAATGGATTTAGAAAAGGCAGAAGCACAACAGACCAAATTTTATCTTTAACAAATATAATTAATAGCAGAAAGAAGATACACAAAGATACTTTTTGCGCCTTTATTGATTTTAGAAAGGCATATGATACTATAAATAGAACCATTTTATGGAAACGTCTAGAGAATATTGGTATTGCTGGTAAAATGTTAAAAGCTATTAAATCACTGTATTCATGTGTTATGTCATGTGTACGAGTAAATGCTTTTGAAACTGAATGGTTTGATGTAAAATGTGGCCTTCGCCAAAGTTGTATACTGTCCCCTTTACTTTTTAATTTGTTTATTGATGATTTGACATTATATCTTAATCACTTGACGTTGGTGTCTTTAGAAAACGAAAAAGTATGTATTGTGTTGTACGCCGATGATATCGTTTTGTTATCTGAAACTGCTGAAGATTTACAAGTTTTAATTAATGGTTTAAACGATTGGTGTGAAACAAATGATATGGTTGTAAATTGTAATAAAAGTAATATAGTTCACTTTAGACCTTATTCAACGCCATGCACATCGTTTACTTTTATGTGTGGTTTAAATCAACTTTCTATTGTTGATAGATATACTTACCTGGGTGTTGTTTTACAAGAACATCTTGATCTAAATATAACTGTAAAGTCTGTTGCTCAGAGTGCCAGTCGAGCCTTGGGTTTGTTGATTGCCAAATGTAAATCTATTGGAGATCTTCCATATCATGTGTACACCAAACTTTATGACACAGTTGTATGGCCTGTTATTAGTTATAGTGCACCGCTATGGGGATATCGATCTTACTCTTGCATCGATGCTGTTCATCACCGGGCTGTTCGTTTCTTCCTTGGTGTTGGAAAATATTCACCGAATGATGGAATTTCTGGTGAAATGGCCTGGAAGCCGCCATTAGTCCGACAATGGAAAAGTGTCTCCCTATACTGGTCTAAGTTAGCATGTATGGAGGGGTCGAGGTTCAACAAAAGGGTGGCACTTTGGTCATACGGCAAATCTGGTCGTTCATGTAAAAATTGGATATACAATGTAACGTCTTATTAAAAAAAAAAATGATATGAATATGTATTGCTCTTTAGGAAATAGTATACCTCGTTCATTCGCCCTTATGGTTGAAGAGGCGACATATGAATGTTATATGAATAGCTGGCTAAACAGAATTAATAAAGATATCGGTCCATCAGGTCGAGGATGCAATAAATTTAGATTGTATAAATTGTTAAAGTCTAACTACAGTGTAGAAGAATATTGTACTCTTACAATGCCTTTGTCACACCGCTCTGCTTTCAGTAAATTTAGACTGGGTGTTGCACCCATTCGTATTGAAACTGGACGATATGAAGGACTCAGGGAGGAAAATACAACATGTCCGTTGAATGCCATGTTTACAGTGATTTGAGAGATATATTGTTCTCAAAAGCAACCGAGTGTAATTCTGAGTTTCCAAACTTATCGAAAACCGATCAGTTTATATTGTTGTTTTCCCATAAAGACTTGATTAGACAATGTGCCAAAACCTGTCTTTCAATTTTACGAAGACGACAATTTTTACTTTGTAAATAATGTATTGTATTTTCTTAGTATTATGTATCAAACGGATTTAAAATTACCAAGACAACACATTCTTGACTAGTATTATGTGTCATGTCCATTTTATACTAGTGTAGACAATCAGTGCTAATCAGTTCATTCTTGACCTGGTCAAGAGTGATATTCGATTTTTGAAAACTTTTTTTTATATGCGCGTTAGGGCCCCGATTTACAGTCTTCAGTGTTTTACATTTGGTTCTTTTATGGCAGTTTTTAAATATAAATTAGCACTGCTTTTCTATCTTTTAAGTCTGTAAATAGTTAGACTTAATATAGATGTAATTTTTATTCATTTATTTAAATGATATATTCAATATTCTTAATGGTCACAATTCATGTACTATTGACTGAAATATTAATCTCATATAGCTCAAAATTTGAGCGGTTATATACATGTGATATTTGTGAATGTGTTATAATGCTTTATATGATGTATGTATATAAATGAGAATAAAGATAGAATCTATAAATTTCATATTCAATTTGGTAAATTTGAACAATTACCTTATATAGAATATATAATCGTTACACGAATAATATCTGTAAATTAAGTGAAGTTAAATACATTTTATATCGATTTCCTTCATTTAAAATAATAAATCTAAAGATAAAATATTTAAGGGGAAGTTGGGAATTGCACATTTGTAAGGAAAGACTGATGCAATGACAGGTTTGTATAATACAATAACAAATTATGCTTTAATGGAAACATTTAATCTATATCTGGTCCAGTAACTATATAATTTGCAAACTTACCAATAACACAATTTTTCCTATTCTGTATTGGCTTATATTCATAGATAATTTTTCATTCTGTTTCAAAGAGCAAAGAGAATACATGCTTTACTATGAGCAAAGCGTTTGGTAAAACAATTGTTGGAAATACGTGCCACGTTAGGGTGTATAAAGATTTCCACGCTGATAGATCAGACTTAATACCAGGTTCTGGGTCTATGGTTCGGAGGTAGATGATCCACATGGATAAAGCTGAGTTTATGCGATAGAACCTGTTCACTTTATTGAAATATGCACATAAACATTGACTATTTCGCAGACTTTTTTAAACTATATGTATCTTGACATGACGATGAAGAGACCAATTTTATGTTGCAGCTACACTTGTACAAAGCTAGAAAGTGCCTGCACTGGCGGGCTCTTTCAGAACGATTGTTTTCACCATCTCCAGTTGTGCCTCATGTAAATGATAGCTTTTGCAATCAAGAAGATATCCACTTGGTAAAGCGATGCTTAAAGAATTAAGCTCCAGAACTGTATCTTTAGTAATGCGTTTATAAATGTAAAAAAAAAAAGAAATAAACAATACATAAAAATAAAGCTAAGCAAGATTAATACGAGAATGACAATAAAGAACAGATAAAAGAACATGCTGCGGAACTTTGTACATCGTGCACTTACCATAATATTTGTAAAGAAATAGTTCAATGAAATAGCAACTAGTCGGAATCATTAAACCAGTTAGTTCATTTGCAGAAAATGACAGAAACCAGTTAGTTCATTTGCAGAAAATGACAGAGACATCTTCATAAGTATATGAGATTGATTTCTTATAGAATAATTATATTGTGACCGTTGTTTTTGTGTTTCCAGACAGCAGTCGTGACTATCATCAGCGTTTCAACAGTTTTCATCACCTTAAATAAAGTTTATTCGTAGAGACGACGTATCAAGGATTGAGTACTGGCCAGTAGTTTAAAGATAACATACGTTTTTGTCATCTCAACGAAAGAGTTTTATTTAAGGTGATGAAAACTCTGTTGAAACCGCTGATGATAGTCCACTTCAGAAGTAAGCCCAGAGTTTGCTTACTTGTCATAGATTCATGTTGTTTTTAAACAATTTTGTACTTGTTCCGCCTTATCCATAAATACTCAATTATTTAACAGACTTAATGTTGGAATAATTTCTATCAAAATGACTGGTTCTCGATAAGCAAATTCTGTTTTATTTCAAGACGTATACTGAAAATATGTACTCAAAGCCGGATGTGTCCCTGGATATGGAAATATTTTCAGAATGCAGGCTGAAACTAATTCTTTTATACTGTTAAGTAGAAACGGAGATTAAATTAGGAATACGTACTAACATTCTTTTAATGTCTTATATCAAATTGAATGGTGGATTTTTTTCTCTTTAATGTCTCCTTTGTGGAATGCAAGTACCTGTATGATATGTTAAACTAGTTTTACTTTATTCGGAAGTGTGGTTTCTCATTAACCTTTAGCCTGCTTGTGGCAAGTGATTGTGCCTTTGAAACCAGCGCATGCAATGATCAGCCAGCGTGTATTTAAAGGCTGGTCATGGTCTGCACTGTTGGCTATTCAGTAAGTAATTTTTTAGTGAACATCGCTTCAAATGATAAATGGCACCGCTCAAATTGAAAGACGAACCAGTCTATTTTAGAAATTTAGCAGGGTGGGGGTCATTATAGCATGAAATGGGTTTCACAGAATCTATTCGAATTTATAGAAACGTTTCACTATTGCATAATCAATATGTATGAATGTCTTGCTACCCAGTTGCAGCTCAAAAGTATCAAATGAATGATGACGATGACAACTTTAATTTAAGAATCACATAATGAACTAACATTTTAAAACGTATCACATTGCTTTAACAACGCAAAAAAAGTGTTCTATGCGCAACCGGGTCTTTTGTGTTGTACCATTTCATTCGGTCTTTTAGAGGAGTTCATGTACACATGTTGGTTGTACTTTGTATATCACCTAAGAGGATACTCTTCGGAAAAAAAATTGAAGCAAATTTTCGAATGCATACATTTGAATTTAATTTAACAACGTGCTTTAATGCAACAATATTATTTAGAAAATGCATTTTCAAACGTAACAGAGCCTTTTGAAATGCTAATGTGACACTGACCGCGTTAGCATCATTACAAAGAAAGTAAATATTGTTTGGCCCACTAAATAAAGTACAAAAAAGATAGAAAAGAAAACGAAAAAAAAAAAAGAAAAAAAAAACATGTCTTACATATGGTTTTAAATCTAACACATGTATTTAAAACAAAAATACTTCTTTTTGAACCGAAAGCGGAACCCGGAATGTTTGCTTGTAATCAACGCTAGGAAGGCTCGATATTATAGAGCACTTACTTTGCAAAATAACAGTATTAATCCCCAAACAACAGGACGTTCCCTCCTTCATTTGTCAATGTTCTTTGGTTAAATTTCATACGTGTTTGTATTATTAATTACATTGCTTGTAGGTGAAAGGAAATGGGAATATTTCGAAGACGCAGACGGATATAGGGTATACCCTGTCGAGGATAAAGCTATCAGGAGAGAGCAATGCTGCAGCCTGTTATGGATTTTCAAGATGGCGTATATCCCGTATTCTGTCACCAACCAGCTGTATAACAACTTTGTCTTGCCGACTACCCCTTTACTTCCATATTTCCTGAATTTAGATATTACTAATAAATGAAATCCGTACCTTGCCTACTATTTTTCAGTTCAATATTTGCCGGATAGATCATCATAGACAATCTGAAGGAAAGAGGTCATAAAATAGCACTAGCTAACTACATGTACTATCAAACTAATAGGTAATGCAATAATCGACACATTTTGTAAATTAATAAAGTTACTTATTACAGTGCAGACTGGCTAGTTCTTTGGTTTATAACATCATTTTTTGCTTGTAGATCAAGTTGATTAACACCAGCTATAAAATGCACAATGACCTGATTTTTCCTGAATCTCTAACAAAAAAGCTCATTTATAAAAACAGGATATGGACTGGTTCCGATCTGAATCATCACATTTCACAATGTCGGAAATGTTTTGAAACTTCGGCTTTCATCCCCTTTCCTGTCTTATCCTTTATCTTGCATCTAAATTAAATGATCCGTTAACAAACTTCTTAGTAAAAAATTGTATAAATAAATTCCTTTGCTCTCAGATTCTATTGATTTTTCCGTCTTTCTATTTAAGGAAATCTACCCTCATTTATACTTGGTCTAGTACCTACTTAATGCCTTAGTCACAAAACCGTATGAGGTCCGTACGGTTTAAAAAATCATACGAGTGCACAAATGTTAGATTCTTCACGATCTCCGTACAGTTGTAGCCAGTACCTTCGGGCCCCCTTCAATCATATTCACCATAATGCCGTAATTTCTCGGCTTCTTGAGCCTCAAACCTACACCTGTCTTCGTCTCGTCTCTGCATACGCTCCTCACATTCCGTATATTGCTTCTCTTTCTTATTTACAAATTCTAGGAGCTCTGTCCCTAACAGACCCATACGTTCGCCCATCTCAACCCTTTTATCGTAGTTCATCTTTAAGCTTTAGGCTGGAACTATGTCTGGAAAAAGATTCAATGTTCTTCAGACAACACGGCGCCTTCTGGTACACCAAAAGAATGTTAAAACTACTAGTCTCTGTACCTCCTTGGATATTGATCCCGGACAAGCCCGCAAATTGTCATGATACGAGTTATAAGACCCAGTGAAGTGCGTTTAGTTTTTTGTACAATGAAATGGGTCTAGTCGCTAAGGTGAATATGGCCTAGACTAGCTGACAAACGAAATAGAATGTCCTTTTTTAAAACGTATAGCTGGTGAGACCAAATATCTCATATATAGAATTTTCCTCTGGCTACCTTGCCTAAACGATTCGTGTACCAATCATTTGTAAATGATTTCTGTTAGGAGCTAAATAATTTCAGAGATTAGGCAAATCACTAAATGTTTCAAACTTGCAACCTTCAATTGAAAATCATAAGCTCAAACTCCTACAGGATGAAGATTCTATACTTGACTGGTCTTTTTGTTGAAGTTCCCGTCAGACAGTGTCTTTGAATCAACAACATACGAGTCCTATCTCATAGATGCTCGGCCTCTGTCCTCTTAATTGAAGTTACAACTATATATGAATGTCCTGACTCCTGGAATGCACAGCGCCTATATGCTATCATATGTAGCATTCAAGTACCATATAGGTATATCCTCGATGCCGTGGCTGTACTTCGCCAATAATGCTGAACCGTTTATAAGCTGGACCTCTCCTATCTCAATAGATTACCAAACTTTGGGTCTCTGTCTCAGCTCTCCGATGCTCAACCTATATTTGCTATCGTCTATAGCATTCAACTGCTCTTAAGGTTAAACTCCGAGGGGTGGATGAACAAGCACCTCATTGCCATCTTCTCTGTAAATAGAAATGCATTTAAATTTAGGCAAATTAACACTTACCATGCTAAATTTCTATAATGAACATCCGTGCAGTCTGATCATGATCTACACTGGTCACAAATGCAGAATCAGTCGTGTCCTGATAAGGGTGAAGCACTAATTTGACTTGTTGAAGTTTATAAGAAATGTGTAGCTTTATATAATCTCTGAACGTCGTATTTAAATACAGTGTTTTGAATAAAATAAAATCAGCCATGATTTACACAAGTCACCTGTATACGGATAATCAGAATAAGGCACTACAAAGTTTCTCAAACTTCTTACATGATACGTTGCACCTATTATGTTTGTATTTATAATTACAATGAATCATGGTTTACGCTCGGCACAGTCATATTTGCTAGCTTCATATAGTGTTTCGCTATGCAGTATGGACAAATCATGCCCCTAGGATCAAAGTTGAGCCTGTCCTTGTGTTAACTTGTTTCATATATATAGGACACATCTTTGAAACTATATAATCTAAACCTTAATCACTTAAGCTTAGATAGCTGGCAAGCTGCTTTGTGTAGCGGCTTCAATACCTGTTGACCAGTTATATCCAAATATACACTCCGAGGTACTAGAATAAAGTGAATTAATAAAAATGCAGACGGAATACATCTATCACAATGTCTAAGAGAGATATGGTCAAATTTGATTTCAGTTCTTCTTAAGTCACCTATATATGTATATAGTGTTGAACATAATCAGTAGAACGATGTATTTTGGGGTTATTTTATTTAAAACTGCATCTACCAATCTGAAATGCCATATACCATTCTGATATGATTTATTTCCGGGAAAATCAAGTTATAAAAAACTAACTATTCATATAGTATCGCTTCTTTTTATGAACGAATGTACAGTTCTCTATCTCTGATAATATCATACATACCCAACATTGTGATAAATGTAAGAGATATGCCCGCTTATGTTTAGCATCGTAAATTACCACCTTTACGTTATCAAGATATCAACAAAATGATCCAGTTACAGGGATATTTCTATCACCATCATAAATTAAGTATTCTAATACTATATGGACAAAATTTACAATCGGAATTCAGCTTTTGTTTAAAATTTTCATACCAATCTGGCGACACGCCTGTGACAATGTTTGTTGGACTTTTTATAATCAAATCTTAAATCAAAATCTACAATCACTAATTGAATAAATTAATAGAACAATATATACCCTAAAATAGATATTTTATTTGAAAACTGATGAATTAGAAATTTTATTAAAATATACATTTTGCTACTTTTGGTTAGTTTATGTTGACCTTGAAGGTATACCTCAGCGTAATAATAACCCACATTCAATCCCGAATAAACACAAGAAAAAATATTGCCTTATTTATTTAGTAACATCATGTTATTTTTAGTGTTTGACATCCTTTCTAGACCCTTACGACCTTATACTTCATTTGCAAGGCCTATTACACCGACCTCTCGAGGTATTTTAATCTAAAAAGATAGTTTCATATCTTAAACCTTCCACCATACTTCACGTTTGTTTGCGTTGTAACTTGACACAATATACCTATTCAATTGTATAGCGCGCTTAACCGTGTCGATAATGATTGGGAATTATGTCATCAAATCTTTAAATAACATTCTCAAATATTTTTGTTGTAGCACACTTTTCATAAAGCACATACCAGTGGCACTTTGTAAATTCAAAGTAATTGATTGTATAACTTACTATCTGGATAATTAGATATATATTTATGAATACCGTATTGCATTTTAACGTCCCGTTTGTGTAACTTGTGGACTGTTATATCGTCGAAGAAGGCAACTTAAAGGTATACAATTATATTAATTATCAATATTATTTTGTAATTACAATTGCGCATAAAAAAGAAAAAGTGCATAGACACAGGCTATGGTGTGTGTAAAACGGTATCAAAATATCCTCTGTTTCATTTACATTATTTTTAATATAAACCGAATACTCGTTGTTTTAACTTCCCCCTTGTGATTGAAAGAGTACTTGTATAAATTCTTATTAAATCTATCAGCTGGGAATCACACTGACTTTACCTAATATTCTTATCAGTAAGAAAATGAAATCGATCACTCTCGTACATTCTGTACATGTACACTTCATCTGAGTTCAAAATTATTTCAACGCTGCAAATAGGTGATTTTTAAACCCATTTTTGATCATCTGTTGATATCTGAGTCGAATGTGTATCATATTTTTAGTTTTTATGTCTGTAGCTTTAATTTGGTCATTTTTCCACTGGGAAAAATAGGCTGGCTGACAAACGTTCAGTAACGTTGTAATTGTGAAGTTAACCCTCCATAAAAAAGATGTAGACATTATAAATAAAGCAGCTCTGAGAATTAATTTGATTTTTTTTAAAAAATTACTTTCGACTTCGCTGCGACGACAAATTACTTAAAACTTGGAAATTAAGATATTTGTTTTTATTTCTTTGGTAGAGAAGCTAATGGATATTCTTGAATTTATGTTCGAATTGCTCTAAAATATAGGTCGGTACACCATGTAAATACAGCTACTCAGAATAAAACACGAAAAATAAATACTAGGCTTATTCTTCCCTTCTATGTAAAAAATAACAAAATGTAATAATCTGCATTAGAAAACATTGATATCACTGTCAAAATAAGTAACAATTCTTCAGGTTTTACAAACGTTGAGATGATCACTAAATACATCTTCAGTTTATCTATTTGTAGCTTAAACATCAACTTCTTGAGCACGTTTTAAAGAAAAGTGGTTCCTTCTTAATCTGATGGCAACCAGATAATCTGCAAGAAAACATTTTTAAGGATTGTTTGCATCTAATATTTTGCTGCCTCGAGTTAGCCCGAAGGAGTGTCACATGCACGTGTGTGCTTTTCTGGTTTCCAGAACATCCTCCAATACCATAAATGGACGCAAGTTATTTTTGGAAATAAAAAATTGTTTCAGTATAACTCATGGTTATACGATAAAATAATTAAAAAAAATCATCTTTCAGTTACAAGAGAGAAACACATTTGAACATGAGGATATTTCAGTTTATAAACGTATGGTTCGAACATCAGGAACTATCCCCATATATCAGAATATCTGCGACTGTGTACTTCTGTGTTACAAAAGTGATGGCGAAAGAGTATAAATTTAACATGCAGTTTTCAAAGTCGTCATTATTTCTTACAGATGCCAAAAGTCAAGTCTCTTTGCGAAGTGTTTGAGGTAACATTTTAAGATATTTCATAAAATTTACTTTGTTTCTTGCAAAGAAAAAAATATAGTTTTACTTGAAATTTAAAAAAAAAAAATCTATGAATTACCTCTTTGTTATCAATTATGATTTGTCTTGTTTAGCACACGTTTGTTCTTGCTCAAGAATTGTAATAATATAGCGAGGGTAGGTTGTGAGAGTTTATAGCGGCATGTAGATTTAAACAAATTTCAAGAAGGACAGCAGTCATCACTCAACTGAGTTGGCTACAATGAAAGTTAATACTGGCACCGACCACTTATTTGTCTACCTCTGGTTTCTGTCTGCAGCTTTGACGTATTATACAACAAACACTGTGACACCTCAATAAGCACAATTTCATAGTCAAGAACAGAACATATGTATGTATGTCGTCATGCCTTATTTCTCATTATCTAACAAAATATATTGCTGGTATGTTATACAAAGCATATGCAATTGCAATTTAGTGCGTCACAGGAAGCGGTACTGACAAAATGTTCACTTATCTCATCTATGGGATGCATAAGTCAAGTTTTTGCGTATTTCGCGCTAGAAATGATGCGCGAATTTAAAACTGTGCTATCATTTATCCCCTAAGTACATTAATAGTATCCGAATTGATTTCCTGTCCGAAATATATGTATGTTTTACCTTTGTTTATTTCAAATTTAAGTCCGTGCGAAACTGCCTATTTTGCCATATGCTTGAAATTTTATGCTAACGAATTCAAATGATATCACAGTATCTTGAACGTTAATGCATATGAAACAGAAGCATTCTGCTGACATCAAAGCATGACAAACTGTATCGATAGAGGTGAGACTCTGTGAAGGAAAAATAAAAAATCTATGTAAGGAATATTTCGAATAGGGTAACCTAAGATGCTGAGATGCATATGCGCAACAGTGCAGCTAGGATAGGTCGCATCAGACGCTACAATACATTACCAGTAATGTCAATATTCTTGTGAATATGTATGTTACTATTTTAATGGATAGTATAGTATTCCAACAAACATCTTACAAACAATATGTTATGTACATTCTGTATATAACTTTCATTGAATCATCCTTATGGCATTGTGGTAGTTTTGCTAGGTTTTGTTCTGAAAAATACAATGTATATATTTGTTTCAGTATTTTGTACTTGTTTCAAGTCACTGTTAAATTAAAAATGGGACTTCTTATGTACCGGGAAGTATGTCAGATATAGCTGGATATGCGCTAATATTTGGAATACCAAGGGCCGTATTCATAAAGCATCTTAAGTATAAGTATAAGAAATTGATTATTTACTCAAGTATTACTTAGGTTAGAAATTTAATTTACTTAAGTATATTTGTTATTCATAAAACAACTTAATAAGTAATTCTTGTTTTTTATTGTGGACGAAAATATTAAAAAAACAACATTAATTTCAGACAGATACAACATGCACAATTATGTTTAAAGTGCTTTTATCTGAAAATAACACTTTAATCGTACTCACCACGCTATTTTATTTTCTGACTTAAGTCATTTCTTACGTATCTTAAGTTTTAGCTGTTTTATGACTAGAACTTAATTTTTTACTTAATCTTAAGTTGAAATCACCACAAACTTAAGTAAAATCTTAAACTTAAGTCAAAACTTATACTTAAGATGCTTTATGAATACGGCCCCAGGCCATATTATCTGTAATAATCGACCTCATGCTAATCAAGTACGTTTTAATTCAGTCACATTGGTTACTTTATATAGTAACTTGAGCAATTAAAAAGTATAAAGGACGATTAAGAACCTAAGATAGTTGTGCTAAAGATTCGAACCATGATGTTTGGCAACTGGAGGTTTGCATAAACTGCTCGATGACATTGGAACTTTCTTTTAATCAATATATCAGATGCCGACATACTGGCGATTTACAAACCTATTTCGTTACAACATCTTGCAGCAAATTGATTGGATTATATTGCATTTTGATAGGGAATCGATCCTATCAATATTCGTCGCGAAGCGACGAAAATCGGGATCGATCCCTCTACGGTAACATGCGATATATCCCGAATGAGATACTATCGAATTAAAAAATGTGGTCTTCCGGCACGTGCACAAAGCGTCTGACTTCGGATTTTCTGGAATAATACGCTTTTTCCTTGGGGGTAATAAGCGTCCACAAAACTTGTCCAAACTGCAAAGTCTTGCACATCAGTACAAATATGAGCAGTGTTGTTTTTTTTTTATTCTAAAATCTACCTTTAAATTTATACAAAAGCATATTTCTGGGCAAGCTAATAAACTGTAACGATTCCCGATTGAGGCACTGCCTTATTTCATATTATTTTATATACTAACGTATTTATTCAGGTTGATTCATATATGAATAGCAGTATATTAATAATTTATTCTTTCAGTTTCTATGTATGTATGTTGAATGGTATCTAAATTTCTGCAGAAAAGAGAAGACCAAGAAACAAGTCCGGAGAAGCAAGACTTGCCAAGAAAAAAGATCGAAATACGTGAAAACCCAGACATAAAATCAACGAAGGAGGTATGCTTTTATTGGCCTTTTGGTTTTCGGAGGTTCTGTGTGCCCACTCATGTTCCGGTTATTTCCCAAATAATACCCGAAATGACTCATGGGTTTCCCTCGATAATAAAGCTTGTGCATAGGTCTAGTCATTCTTAAGATATTTAGATGAAACGTTTTTTGATCAAACATAAACGTGACCTAGACCTTTGACCCACTGCACTCAATAACACTAGGTAATACACATGAACCTTTTAAATTTGGGGATCTTAGGTCAAATAGTTCTTAATATACTGAGCGGTATATAAATTGCTAAAGCCGGACGTACAGACAGATGACCAGTGCTGCTATTGGACATATAGAAAAAGTTTATTAAAGTATTGTTTATTAGAACAGTTACATTCGATTGCATAAAACTGCTTTTGTTAAACTGTAATTTTATATTGTACCTTGAATATCATTTAAAAAGGATGATCATAGAAAAAATGACGTTTGGTATATTTAATTGGTATAATAATTCTTCAGTATTAAATGACAGATAGAAGTACTGAAATAGCAAACTTTTATGAGATAATCATTTTATCGCTTGAAGAGTATGCCCTACACTTTAAATTTTTCACAAATTAATAGTCTATTATTATAAAACATGTCATAAAGCCTATACAAAATGACAAGATCTAGATAATCTATTTTTATAAACATATCATTATGCGTGATTTAAAAAAGCACTAGTACGCATACCGTAACAAGCTACATGTATTAGCAATTTGGTCATGAAATTTATTTAAAATCTTTATTTAATACATGTATGTTACTTTTTTCTAAGAGACTGCAATCCAATTTATATCTCTTCTAAGCTATTTAGGAAAATTGCTAATAATAGTATTTAAATTTTGTATAAAAAAACCCAAAAAAACAAAAAACAAAACGCCCAATTCTTTTGTTACATAATGCTTGTTATTCAGATATGCTATTTAAACTTCTGGCTCGTTCGATTCAATAAATGTGTGTGTGTGTATTGTTTAACCCTATATTATAAGGCTTACCGTTATCTTCATACTGTTGGTAAATGTAAACTTTATATATTTACATGTAAAAGAAAGTTTTAAAGTATCAAAAAGGTGTTAATATAAATACCGATAATCATTGTCATTTTAAAGATTTTTAAGCAAACTGTAAGTAATTTTTTTTATTGTGTATCTCAAAGAAACATTTTATTAATAAGCAAATGCAGTTACCTGCAAGCATTGAAAATAGTTTTTTTTGCCTGATAAAGGTCTTTCAAAATGTTTCACACAACTTCTGGCATATTCATTGCAATGTGGTGTGTGTTGTGTTGTTTGAGACATATAGATAATTAAATATAATTCATACGTTCTTTTGTAAAACAAAGGATTTGTGTTGTCCTTTGAAATTATGTGATGTAAGGAAAGGCTGCTTTCTGAATCAGTTGAATTTCTTTTCGATCATTTCAATACAAACTTAATTTCATATTTAGTTATTTACCGAATAGATAAAAATGTAATTTTATTAACTTTTTTTTTTATCCTTTTCTCGAAGCAGGATATTTTTTATTAATTTTATTTAGTAGCTTCAGGTATACAGACTCTTTAATTTTTCGATAACTCAACAATAACGATACAATATAAACTTATTCTTACTTTAGATATTCCAGTTAGTTTTCGCAATTCATACTTTAATCATATAATACCTGAAACATCGTTGAATAAAATATATCTTTGACTTTACTGTAGGATTTCTAACTTAGACACGTTCGCTAAAATTGCTGTATAGGAGATGGGCGGTTTTTTCCTAATGTGTGCTGCAATCACATTTATATTCCTAAATACAAACAACTACTTGTTCCAGACATAAAATAAATTCTGTAAAAAGATTCCTTGGAAGCAAAGAATGCAGCCAAGCAGAATAACACCAAACTAGGTTTGATTATATGTCGCCATTATTATCGACCGACGAAAGTCGGAGGGATATAGTTTTGGCGTTGTCCGTCCGTCCGTCCGTCCGTCCGGAGCCATATCTAGGAAATGGTTGGGAATATTTACTTAAAACTTCATATACATGTTCACCACAATGAGTTCTTGCGGCCCGTCAAGTTTCAGTCAGATTGCCCAAGTAACACCAGAGTTATGGCCCTTAGAAGTTTCTAGTGTTAACTATATAGGGTACTATAAATATGGCAATTTCTGCATCATAACTTTTGATATATTTGACCTAGAACTATGAAACTTAAACAGAATTTAGATCACCATAATGTGGTTGTGTACACACAATTTTATTTGGATTTATTTGTAAATTAAGAGTTATTGCCCTTTAATTGTATAAAAATCCACATATTTGTACATAACAAACTTACCATTTTGTAGAATTTCATTAAATTTCTTTCATTCTTTTCCATGAACATTTATTGTAAACATGTGAAGTTGTGTACCCACACCTGGTCGCCCCCTTACCTTGATCACACACCTCCCCCCCCCCCCTATCCCCCGACTGCCCTCCCCCCACCCCCCCCCCCCCCCCCAAAAAAAAAAAAAAAAAAAAAAAAAAATTCATTCCTTATTTTAGATTTTTTTCAAACAAACTTCATATACATGTTCACCACTATGAGGTTATGGGGCCCATCAAGTTTCAGACAGATTGCCCAAGTAACACCAGGGTTATGGCCCTTAGAAGTTTCTAGTTTTAACTATATAGGGTACTTTAGATCTATAGATATGCCAATTTCTGCATCATAACTTTTGATATATTTGACCTAGAACTATGAAACTTTAACAGAATTTAGAGCACTATAATGTGGTTGTGCACAGACAATTTTGTACGGATTTCTTTTTATAACTTCAGAGTTATTGCCCTTTAATTGTCTAAAAATCCACATATTTGTACATAACAAACTTACCATTTGGCAGAATTTCATTAAATTTCTTTCATTCTTTTCTGTGAACATTTATTATAAACATGTGAAGTTGCGCACCCACACCTGGTCACCCACTTGCCTTGGTCACACCCCCTCCCCCTCCCAACCCCTCTCCCCCCCCCCCCTACTCCCAAATTGTTTTTTTTTTTTTTTTCATTTATTTTAGATTTTTTTCAAACCTTCCAAGTTGTACTATTCCCCCATCTCACTTCTCCACCCAGTCATGCCCACCACTGATCATGCATCCTCTGCCCCCCCCCCCCCACTTTCAATCAATATTTATAATCAGCATGTGAAATTTTGTTTCCTCCCCCGTTCCCCTGCACCCCCACCCCCTAAAAAAATAAATATATACATATATCTATATATAGATATATATATTTCCATCCTTTTTTTTTTTTTTTTAAATGTTCGAAGCTTCAACATGTTAAGTTGTGACTGCACAAACCTTGCCCTCAGCCATGTTCAAGATATCTTATCTGTGTTCTCTTAAGGACATCTGATCTTTTAAGTTCAAATGTACATGTAAAACAGCAACACCTGGTGCCAAACCACTCAAAGACAATATTTCATTCCAGTTAAACTTCAAGCTCACATTTCAATTAACTGCATTTAATTTTAAAAGCTAAGCTTATTACAGTAAGCATATCCCATTCAAAATAAATTCTTTAGTCCGGATCAAAGTATTATACATTTATTGTGTACTCTTTAATTAAACATTTGTTTTCTGTTAAATTGATTTTGAATAATGAAATTATTTGCTTCTTATTAACATCCTTAACTTTTTGCCTGATATATCTTTTTGCCATTCCTCACCACAAACCCTTTCGGCGGGGGATACCAATTCATCGAATTTGCTTGTTTTTCTTTTCGATTCCCACGGGACCCAGAATAAGGCTCTAAGCAAACATACTACAATAAACTATCACTTTTGACTTTGTTAAATGTTCCAGACGTAGATGATTCCATTGTTTTAAGATTGTTGAAGATTCATTTATTATCAGTTATGCTACTAAAGATAAATTTGAGTTGTGATGCTAATTGTACTCGCACACCTAAAAATGCAATATTCGTCATTACATGCGAAAAGTGTCAGAAACAAGATGTTGGTCTAACAAACCAAAGTCATTTATGCCACGTTATTGCTTTTACGTTGCATCCGATTTCCTGTAATTTAACATAGTGTTCCATGACGTTTTTCCGTTGTTTATTATTATTATTCCAAAAAAGGCATGTAACCGATACGTTGGAATATAAGTGAATTGTAAATTGACTGCATTTTTGGCAACATAAAAATGTTACCCCCAGTCACAAACTTTGTTGCACAACCCAGGTACCAAACAATTGCAATCGCGTGCACACAAACGCTTACAACACACGTGATCCTGTTCGGCATCTGCAGTACTGACGTGGTAAATTGTAACCATATCAGGTATGGTCTTGATGGTCTTGATGAAATGTGACGACTCTTAATCCTCACACAGATTAGATCTGCATTTTCTGCACATAAATATAAGACTCTCTGTCACTATATCTGTGTATGTAACTGGTGCTAAGCCGTAACTGGAATATTCCGCAGGTAAAGGTTCAAAGTTGCTTCTCTGTGTGTTTTTGGAAATAGTCAAAGTCTTCATCATTTATAGCAGACCATTTTTGCATTTCCGCGGTCTTAACTTATTATCTTCAACATACGTTTTAAGCCTGTTTGTTTGAAAACTCAACTAGCGCATGTAAGCTGCTAATTGTATGTCACTTTCTTTAAGATTGACCAAACTTAAAGGAGGGAAATTTGTTACAAACCGCACATATTTAACGAACATTGTCACCAATAAATGGCACCCGACAGGTAGGTAGCACGTGGTTAAGCTATTTCCGAGCATTGATCCTCGCATAAACTGATACAACAATCCATTTAATCTGAAAATAATACAACAAATAGATAAATACTGTTCGTGTTGGTAAGATACTTTTTTTATGAAAGCACTATTAGGGATTGTATACGTGTCCGGGCATGCGTACGGGTATGCAAACGTGTTAAATTTCCTTTTGCACTTCAAGCAGTGTCCTACAAGACGAAAAACAGAGCCTTAACATGTTAAAAGTGAACACAGGTTTTTAAAGTGTATATTTACCTACAACCAACATTTTGATGAAAGATAACGGATACTGTTAGCAGACGCTTATTGCTATGCATGTGTAATAACTTCGCATGCACATACACATGAAACTGCAACTTCTAAACTATATGGATAAACTCACACACTTAACTTGGAAATATATATCAAATGCCTTCTGTCAAGTTTTTTTTTTTTTTTTTTTTTTTTTTTTTTTAACGGAAGACTCGCGTTTTCACATCTTTGACGAACTGTGAACGTCCAGTATCATATTTTTTTTTCTGACATTGTAGGACATGAAGTCCGGGATTCAGTTCATTTCGAGTGGCAGGCATTATACAGCAAACAAACTTTAACATCTAGATTTACTACTATTACTGTAAACACTGACTTCAACGTGCTAGCCTAAATGAAGAATTAGTTAGCACTTATTTATACATATTTTTACATACACTTTATATTGCACACTTCAAAAGTGTCAATCTAAAAGCAGATTTTAACTACTTAAATTAATTCTATTAAATTTGAGCATTTGGATTTGTCCAACAAATTAAAGTTTAACATCATGTTAAGATCATTAGCTGGTGAGCTTATGAAATCAAATTTTTATTAAGATATAATTACCTTGCCACCATACGATGTTAATTAGCATCATCAGCTGGCATCTGTTTCGTACCTTAAGTCATGAACGCTTGCATCCCAGCTGATGAAACGATATATTCCACAAAGAACCAGAAATTTTAAATCATCGATCAACAACAAATATGTCTTTCTCTTTCATAAAGTTTCATATGTCCTCCGTACTTAAACAAAGCCTTGATTTAATATTGCTGCATTATTATATTTACTGTCAACAAAGAGTGGTCCTACTTTGGTAATAAAATGCCTAGTTGATGGCAATATAACCTTAGGTTTTACTAATGGTCGATTTTTGTGTATGCTTTATGATCTTCTCTGAAATTTAAAATTACCACTGAATATAAATGTATGTACCGTCTAAAACCAGTTTCATCTTATCCTCTTCAAACCAAATACTAGTAAGTGTTTTGCAAGAGGTCTTGTATATTGTGAAATAATGGTATTTCTAGTGCTACAAGTCCAAGATACAAAGGGAGAAAAATATCCTTATCAGAGCTTGCTTTACAGTTACACTAGTACGGGCCGATGTTGCTTTCACTTTGCACCGATGTTTCATTTCCTTACGTACTACTAATTCCACACAAAAATGTTTATGCTAGAATTAGTTCAACCAGTGCCAGTGAAATTAAACTGGAACTTTGCTTACACTAATTGATATTTATATTTTATATATTTATTTCTCTTTTTATGTAATATATAAGGTCAGATTTGTTTAAGCCGATTATTGAAATCGATATTCCATGTCATTCAAACTAAGATATAAATAAATGCAATATATATATTTCAATCAGGCTAGACAAAGGGCTGGAAAGCCACCTTTATTGCCAAAGCCACCTGGACTTGCAAAAACAACAAACCTAAGAAAGCCTGGGCAGGTAAGTACCTTCCTTTTTGTATCTTCTCTAAAACGATTTTTTCCGATCGATACACTTCAAAACATAATACCTAATACTCAAATATTTGAATTATATATTTGGCTGTGTGGTACACATTGAACAAATCCCTTACTGCCATGCATATTTCAACCTATAGCCTTTAGCCTATAACCTTAAACAGTAGCAACTGAATGCGGACTTACAATATTCGCCATTGGTATTGTTCAGATAATGAATCAAATAATCACGATAACATGAATCGATCTTTCGGCGGGAAGTGTAGATTATGTGTAACGATATGACGCTTAAACCATAAACACATTTAATTCGGCAAAATTTTTGATAAACAGATCTGTAGAATTCATGTAAGAGAGAAAATCTGCGATAGGATGTTGTACTTTATCTTGTTAACACGTCTGCAACTGATATAAATGTCGATTTTTAATCTTCCACAATTTGTCATTTACATTTTGATAAATCAGGACTGATTTGTCCTATCCAATTTGCAAAAGAAATCCCGTAAAAACTTTATTTCTATAGAAACATCCATGAATTAACAATATCGTGTCTCGTGAAGTATATATATCTTAAATGGTAAAAGAACTCTACTGCTTACTGTCCCAATGTAAAACTTTTGTCCAAAGGGAGACAACCTGTGACTAACAACTATTATATTGAATATTTTGAGTTGGCCTGTTTTACACTCATTGAATATGGAGTGAAAGCAAATCCCTAATTGCCGTGCATATTTTAACCTATAGTGCACAATTTTAAAGATGGTAATTTAATGCTTAGTGTTCGGTATCAATAAAGTAATCTGACATTTTATTGTTCAAATGATAAACCAGTAATCGGTGAGGTGTACTGGTCAGGAACCAAGGCAATCCTTGCGTGTATCAGTGTTATGCACTGGGCACGTTAAAGAACCAGGCTGTCTATTCGCAACGAGCTAGGCTAAGTTAGCCGGACAAGCCTGTATCTGATTTCTGATCTCTCTGTTACGGGGGATTTGTCTCACTCTGTCCCTCTAGCTGACCGCTCTGTGTCTGTACTAGTAGAGGATGAATTATGCGCCCTGTGTGGCTGCATTTGAACTATGTAAAGCGCCTTTGAACGTGAAATTGATCATGAAAAGGGCGCTATATAAATCTGGTATAATGATAATAATAATCATTTTAGCAAGATTTGTTCGTCATTCGTTAGTGAAGCGTTAAATGAACTTCAAAATATAGAAAGTGATACTAAAACACGAAACAGTCTACAGAAATCCGAAATTATACGATCAACACATTCATATATAAATATCTGTTGATTTATGTCCGTCAAGTAAACTGTGATAAAATGTTTTCATCATTATCTTGCATGATCCGGCTGCAACTGAATGTAACAACTAGAGTTGCCATTAACATTCTGGTACCATCGGCCTGACTCTCCGCATCTCAAACAGTTCCAATCGTGTTTAAACTATCCTTTTTACATTAACGGAGGAATAAGATTTTTTATGGGTTTTGATCATACACAACTATAACGTGAATGAGAAGTATTTAGCTAAAATATTGGCATTTAGATAAGAAACAAATTGACTGAAATCCCATTAATGATACTAGTGATCTACTTCGTTGTTCTAATGAATATCATGGGCACATACAAACTATGTCGAGTATAGTGAGGGTGCCTGCTTTGTACACATGTAACATACAAATTATGTTGAGTATAGTGACGGTGCCTGTTTTGTACAAATGTAACATGAAGTGAAAATAAATCCCTAATATGCCATTCATTTTTCAATCTATATCCTTTAACGACAGTAATATAATGCTTAAGTGTCTGGCAATACTGTGATTATCCGTAATTGTTACTGTTGAGCTAAATAATCGCAAAATTTAGAATCGGTCCTTCATGAGACGGTCGGACGTACTTAGCGTTAAATTTCCAATATTGCAATTTTTATTTTAGCAAATCTGTTTTATTTGAACCAATCAGACGACTTGTTCGAATGTCAAAGAGTAAGAAAAATGTGTAGTCAATCCAGGCTCGGACCAAGGACCCCTCGCTTACAAAGCAAGTGCCCTGCCGACTGACCTAACCGGCTATCTGATATTTTACGATATAAGAATTGTTATTTTTTTAAAAAAAAACAAGGCTTTTTAAGCTTACAAAATGTTGTAAGTAAACCTTAGATTGGCTAGCCGAAGGGTCGTCAGAACGAGGCTATCAAAAGCTCGTTATCATGTCCTATTCGAAGCGTAATAGGAGATGTACTTTAGTCAGATTGACAGGTTAGCTATCTTCTGTTTGCCTCTTCTCTACCAAGCAATTGACATAATAGCCGTAGAATACTCAAACAACAGTGTGCTGAATTTTAAAGTTGAACTTAACTGTTTTGCGATATAATGCTTACTTTTAGTTGAAGGACTAACAGCATCTAGTCATACATGTACATTTAATAGAATTAACTTTTTGATAATTATAAAGAGTTCTCCGTGACGATTTGATAAAAGACATTGTGTCTGAAATCATTCGTCCTCCACCTCTGATATTCATGTGGGGAAGGTGGCAGTTACTTGCGGAGAACAGGTCTGTACTGGTACAGAATCCAGGAACACTGGTTAGGTTAACTGCCCGCCGTTACATAACTGAAATACTGTTGAAAAACGGCGTTAAACCCAAAACAAACAAACAATGATCAGTTGTCAAAACAACGAATTGCTTTATAATTTTGCAAAAGTAAAACGTCCAATATAAACTTATTAGTATCTTCTTTATTTTGTCTCTTCTTTACAAGGCACATGACAATAAATGTATCTCTTAACATAAAAAGTAATACTCAATAATAATAGTATACTGATATTTTTTAGAAACAGGCTCAATCAAACCGAGCCTGCAACATTTTCGTTTTTGTCGTGTTGAGCGACCTGTGAAGTTTTCACTTTTCTCTATTTTATAATTGCATCAATTTTTCCGTTAAGTATAGGTTAAATATCATTTATTGAAATTCTAATGCAATTACGTTTGTCGAAACGGAGCGTAGCGTAGTGAAGGCAAAACTTAATGTATTAGAATTTCAATAAGTGTATCTATAACCGACTTATTGTTTAAAGGCCCTATTTCATTTTACTGACAGGTTAATGCAACAAAAACCTTTCTCTGAAGTAAGCTAAACCACTCCTTCTACAGTCTCTTGGAATTCATTGGCTAGCCTTATCTTCACTTATGACCGAGAAGTATACGTCTGTTACAACTTAATACAAGATCATGATAGTGCCAACCTTTAGCAAAACGGCGGTTGATCCAGTGCTCGAAGATTTTAATTTAGTTATTATAAATACATAGTAGACGACTCACATATCGAGTAGTTTGTAGAACACAATATTATATTCTTATTCAATGAAAATATAATATGCAGGTTTAACTCGTGATGATCTAACGGTAAAATTATAGCAACTACATGTATAAATAAAACGAGAAAAAGTAAGTGCACCCTGGTTTATTTTTAGACCAGTAGAGGTAATTGATTGAGAGTGAAAGTGCAGAAAGGTCAAACTTGAACTATGAAAGTAAAGCTTGCATTGAAAAGAAGCTAAAAAATACAATTTGATATTTATTTATTTGGTCCGTTTATTACATAGTAGAAAAAGTGGAAACTGCACACATTATTTCTTGAATGCAGTCCCTGTTTTGGTATTTGATCCGCCTCCTTGAATGTGGGAAATCTATAGTAGGCGGAACAATGAAAACTCATTAATTTTGAACTACTTCATGATTAAATGGATCAAAAATCTCGACGATTGTCCACAAAATGCTTTGGAACTTATCCCTTAGTTAGTCCCTTAGGGAATATTTTCACTTAGGAGCTTGAAGAATACGGGCCCAGATTACAAAATTATTACCGACTACCTTTGCTCATGAGATATCTAATCAACAAAATACGTTTGCGGTGGTAAGTGAACTTAAATGCATACATAAATATTTCTGTGTCCGCGTGATATATGGACTTGCCTATAAATGTAGATATGTTTTAAAATTTAATCGCACTGTTACACTACAGTTAATCAATAATGACAGTATCTCTAAAACGTAAGTCCACGAGTAATACCAGAGCGTAGTCGAATTATGTACATGTTCTTATGCTTTAAGAATAAACAGGTAAATTATTTAGATCGTTCAAAAATCATGTTAGTGATTGTAAAATAAAAAGTAATTTGTTCTGAAAGACAAAAAAGGACCCCTAAGGCATTATCTGTATCCAAAAGTACAAAATCAAGACAGTCAGGACAAATTTGACGGATCAGTATCTTCATTTAAGCTCTTATCTACATTGCACATGTTTTCAAGTGTACTTCAGAACATAAGACCTAATGTAAAAGGATAACACTGAATTGCTATCATTGCATCAATTTAACTGTTAATGTCAAAAATTTGCCAGTAAAACCAAAATGTGTAAATTAGGTAATACTATAATTATATGATGCCACTTTTATATAACGGACTAACTAAATGTAGGCATAGTAAACGTTCATATAATGAAGATGCATTTCTTCCGTAACCTCAGAATGAAGACTCTGATAAGCTGTCGCAACAGAACGTCAAACATGAAGTTGGGGATATGACTGGCACAACGCAACAGGGAGGCTCCGATCATCAAGGATCCTCACAAACAACTGAAATTACTAATGGCCAAAAAACAAATTTTTCAACAACTGAATGTTCTAATGAGAAATTTAAACAACAAAGTATATTCGAAATGGTAAGTGAATTCAAAAGCATCCACAAATATTTTCTATGCCTGCAAGAGTTATTGACTTGTATAAAATGATACAGAAGAATGTAGACATGTAAAAAGTTAAAATCGCACTGTTACATTACAGTTAGCGTTGCATTAGCAAGATCAATATTACAGTTTCCCTAAAAATCAGTCAGCGTAAAATACAAAAGTACACTGTCTTAATGTGTTAGCTGTACTTAAAAACCTTAAAAAAATCGGTATGTGAAGTACTTCAAATTGATCGTTCAAAAGCAATGCTAGTGATTCTAAAATCAAATTATTTGTTCGGTATGCAAAAGTACGAAGTTCAAGACAAACCAGACATATCAGACAAGTTAGTCCATTATTTTTTCCTCTTTTCTGCACGTCAAATGACGACGAATGAACTTCAAAACATAATACTGAAAGAAAGTCATACTCGCACCAATTTAACACTTTACAAGTTTGCTTGAAAATCCAAATTTCAAAACGTGCAGGTGATATGTTGCTTACGTTTATGTTCAAAGACTAGCAACATTAAGGCATGCACGTACCCACAATGCATTTTCTGTAACAGCCACAGAATGAAGACCCTGATCAACTGTCTAAAGAGAACATAAAAGATAAAGTTGCCGACACGACAGAAATAATACAACATGGAAGCTCTGATTATCAAGGACCCTCACAAACAATGGCAATTACTTATGGAACAATTACTAATGGCAAAAGTTTATCAACGACTGGTTTTGCTGATGAGAAATCTAATCAACAAAGTACGTTTGGAGCGGTAAGTGAACTTAAACGCATATTTAAATATATCTCTTGTGTCCGCAAGATATATGGACTTGCATAAGAATAGAACACATAAATGAATATATTTTAAATAATATTATCTGTTTCATTCTAGTAAATGTTGCATTTGGGATAAAAATATTACAGATTCACTAGAATATCTGTTCACGTGTAATGCAAAAAAAAAACAACATGTGTATGGTTTTAAGCTTTACAAATTGACACGTGATCTAATTTGATAGGTTCACAATATTGTTAGTAATTTTAAAATCAAGACCATCTGTTCGGTAACACAATATAGCTAACAAAGAAAACTAATTGTTTTATCAGTGTAAAAGGTCCTTGATACCCGAACATATAAGAGAGAATAGTCTCTCTTATTCTTTTCTTGTTAGCTTTTTTCTTGAAGGCAAATGACGATTAATTACTTTGCGTACACAAAAGTTGATACTCAAAAATGACGCGTCAGGAAATTGCATTATTTTTTATAGTTTTCAGAGAATGAAGACAATGGTCATTTGTCAAAAGAGAACGTCAACAATAGCATTGCTGAAACAAAAGGTATAATGCAACAGGGAAAATACGATTATCAGAGAACCATACAAACAGATGAGAGTACTAATGACCAGAGTGTAGGTTTTTCAACGGCAGACTTTGGTCATGGTAAAGCTAGTCAGCAGGTTACATTCGGAAAGGAAGTAAGTAAAACATAATGCACATAATAATATTTGTTGTGTCCTCAAGATATATTGACTTACATCTAACCCGTATACATGTGTGGAAATTTCATAAACGACATAATCTCGCCGTTACGTTGTAGTAAGCAGAGCAACTGGAAAACCAATATTACACGTTTCACTTACGTCTCAGTCAAAGTGTTATACGAAAAACGCAGTCTGAATACTTCGTTTTTTACCTTTTCAAGCTTTATAAATCGACAAGTAAATTAAATTGATCCTTCTCAAGTTATGTTAGTAACACATGTATCTCTTTGGATGATCCATACGCTTTAGTGGAATGTGAAAGGACAACTGTCAGGAAACCGTGGATATATAAGACAGGTTACTATTGTGTTGTTTCTTCGTTTCTACAAGTCACATTTCCATAAATGGACTTAAATATAATAACAATATGAATATAATTTTTATAATACCTTATGTTTAAAGATGTCACAGTGCAAATGGATTTGAAATTTCACGGTCAACCCATTCGCGGAATGTTTGATATAAATTTCTGAAGATTTCAGGTTAGAACAGTAGTAAATCACAATGAAGTGACATCATCAAATAGAAAAGGTGAAAAGTGACACGTCACCCAACATAATCAAAAAGAAGAAGTTGCAGGTTCTGTCTGATTGACCCTGTTCATGAACGGTATTAAAATGCATACTACCATCACGCCTTTGGACACAAAGATTGAGTAGAATTCACACCCATTAAGCGGATTTATTGTTAATAAAGACTTTCTACCCCGTCCGTCTTTCTTGATTCGCATTGACATGTCGACGAAGTGACTCGACGCACGACAATGCGCCGAAACCAAAACCCGCGTTATTAATGTCAACATATCTTGTCGACGACCGTCTTATCGTGTTGCACTGTCAGCGATGTGTCGGCTGATCTTTCGTTTTGTGCATCGTAAAGTGTGCCGTGCGTCGACCTAGAAAAAAAGTAGACGGTCGATACTTGACAATGCGACGGAAACACGCGACATGAGCTAAACGGGACTCAGTACTTCAATGTAACCTTTCAGTCATAATAGGACAGTCACTGTATTTCTTCTACCGCGATTTTTGTCTTGATAATAGCACTTTGTTATTCTATTAATCCATCCAATGCCTGTGGTCCGGACATGGTCAGTCCGAGGCTGATGAAAGAAAGCTCTTCCGTCTTACCTGCACCACTCGCTGCATTCTTTAATTAACTTATTACCAAATCGTACCTTGCTCAGTCTGGAGTTAGCACATGTTACTCCAATTTACGAAAAGTCTAATTTATCCGACCTTCAAAACTAACGTCTAATATTTTTTCTTAGTTGTGTTGGGGAGCTTATGGAACGATATATACACATACATTTTTTTGATGTTCTTACACAAAATAAAATACTTCGGAGTTATCATGATTCACGATTTGTACGTTCTGACTTCACAAATAATCAGCTTGAGTTAACATTTGCAAGGCTATGGATGTCGGTAAAGTAGTAAGGATCGTATTTTGCGACATGCTTTTGAGCGAGTATGTCATGATGGTGTTCTTTTTTAAAGTCGTTCACAATTGGTTGCTTTAATACCTTACTTCAGAGGTTCAAATCGTATCTCACTCTTCGAAAGCAAAGAGTGGTATTTGCCAATTCGTCGTCTAATTTGTCATCCATTAATGCTGGTGTCGCTCAAGGCTCTATCGTCGGATCTGCTCAATTTCTTGCCTAAATAAACGGCATTATTCTTGATTTTCTTTCAAATGTGAGACTGTTTGCCGACAACACTAGTATGTACATTATTGTCGATGATCCTGCTACGTCGTGAGCAACCTTAAACCAATATATCGAAACAGTTCTGAAATGGCCTAAGACTGGTAGCTTTTAATCCTGCCAAAACTGAGACACTCACCTTCTCTAGAAAAACGACGAAACCTGTATACCCTGACCTGAATTTTGATCATGATTTGTTACTTCCTGTACGTACGCATAACCATCTAGGTCAAACATTGTCAGAAGACTGCAAGTGGAATGCACACATCACAAACACAATTAATAAAGCCTGGCAACGGCTTGCTGAATTATAGTCGGTAGCGGAACCTGTTTCGTATAAAAACACTTAGAATGAGTTTATTTTGGTCTGAAGTTCTATAACGTTAAACATACACAGATGATGTTTTGCAATTCTTGATAAATTATCTTGTTGCAGAAAGCTCAATCGGAAGGAACAAAACAAAAATTTGCTTCATTTGATACAAAACAGCCCGACAGAATCGTTCAAAAGGAGCAGGAAAAATCACCAGTACTCGTCCGTGCAGCTAGAAAGGTTTTGCAATTTTATCTTTCAGTAGGAGACTCACATCAAAAGCATTCTGAGATTAATATTTGTAACGGACATTCAAATATAAAAGAAGACACATACTGTTATCTGATTTATTCTTATGAACTTCTTGATAGATATTTACTAAAGCCGTGGTAAAGAGCATCTACTTAATGGATCTTTTGCTCATTTGTTTAAACGGTATTTCCGAGCTGCTCTTATGGACCGCAGTAGAACACATTTAGTTGACAATGTTATCAAACAGAGACGTGTCCGTCAAACTTAGTCAAGGGCACACATACCTGATCAAGTAGTTCTGAGTGACTCTGGGATGGTAACATCAACCTTAAATGACGTCTCATAAACCGCTTGCTAAATTGCCTTTAAACCTGATCAGAGGTAGCCATTCATACATCTTTCCAATTGAATTTTGTTCAACTCATTCTACCTGACTACAATTCTTTCCTGCCATTAAAGTTTAAGGAAATTATTCTTATAACACGTAACATTGAATTACTTAATGACACGTCCATTTTACAGATAGAGGAGCAACTCCAATTTAAACATGTCGGCGCACTTCAACTTTGTTTACTTTTTGGTAGTATCACTATTCAGCTTTCAGAAAGAAGGAGGCATGTTTTATGCTGTCTAAAAATTGCAGTGAAATGTCCGCTACACTCATAGACATTTATAATCGGACACCTATAATTTTCAATATTTCTTTAAGAATACCCTGAAAATAAAGAACACCATCAACTTATTCAATATCTTAATTACAAAATGGCCAGTTTCACTTCGTTAAAACATTTGAGATTTGGAAACATCAACAGTTTGAATAACAACACTCACACTTTTCAAAGTCAGACTTTCAAAAAATATCTCGTGTGTCCGCTGTTTGCATTAATACCTGCCTGAAAACGGCTACGCATCGAAATGATATATATCTGAATATATAGCTCAAATGTTCTAATGAAATGAAACTGGCAATACTTTTATTAAGATATTGAATAAACTGATTGTATACAATGCATACTTTATTGTTTTATTTTCAGCGTATTCTTAAAGAAATACATGTAAGTCATAGGTGACCGACTATAAATGTCTATGAGTGTAGAGATAACTAATTTCCGAAATCAGACCTTTAACATGCACATAAAATCATAAATCAATGTCGGTGATCTAGGGTTAAATTAAATTGCATGGTATTCAAATTTAAATATCGAGACAATTACTAAACTGTGATGCTCAAATGATAAGTTAACGATATACATCATACGTCGATCATTTGTAAATTGACCGCGTACCATTTGTGTCGGCAGTTTGGACAACAGATACGTTACAACACCTATTCACTTCAAATACTCTGGTGTGTAATGTATGTTCCAGAACGACTTTTGACAGTTTTAATGTGTAATGATATGATTATCAAAAAATATTTATTTATTAACGAAATAAACATATTGAAGAAAATGTTTTTAACAGATACGTTACTAATCGTTTCATTCAGCATACTTTTATATTGCATTTATTTTGAAATGTTACCGAACAGTGTAGTAGAACACGTGTTTAACTTTTAGTCCAGATTTCATATAATTTTCTTGAGAAAACGTATTAAAAACAGATACGTTACAAAAAACTTATAAGTTTTACGAATGTGCTATAATGTGTAAAAATGTTTGAACTGTTGGAATAATCATCACCTTAACTTAAAGTGTTAGAAAAAAAGTTGATGACGGTTTTATCATTGGTATCTGAAGTAAATAAGACTTCATAAATATTGAATAAAACAGATACGTTACAATTTCTATGTTTTATGTTAGATGTTCATATTTAAGGGTTTTTTTTTCTTTTTCTATACAAAACATAAACATATTGTGATATATTTCTTTATTTTCAAATAGAATCATAGCAAAATATATGAAATATAAAGCAAATGTCACGCCAAATAATCAATTTAATAATGCGACGGATACGTTTATACGAAATGGGTAGACAATTTTCACCAAAAAGTCTTATTTTCATATATATATATATACAAACCAACAGTTATTTTGCTTATATAGTATGTTTCCCTCATCAATGTTAGTACGTTAATCTACATTATGATATAGTTCTTTTTTCATAATCCAATATGAAGTGCGTTTTACGACAACTGATATTTGTGTCAATTACGTTATTTTTCCATACAGTTTTATTTATTTTATCAAAATAAATATATATATTTTTTCATTTCTTATTAAACTATAAAGAGTATTTAGTCTGAACAGGTAAATAACGGACATATATTGATGTGTTATATTCAAATTTTTTTTTTGAATGTAAATTTGCAGTGTAACGTATCCGTCGCTGATTTACAGCTATCTTCACATTATCAACGAAATAAAGAAATTTTGTCGATAGTTAACTAAAATATTTATTGGTGTACACCAAAGTCATGAAACTACTAAATAAATACAAATCTGATTATATTTGGGAACATCAGATGTGGATACATTTTTGCTGTCAAAGTTTCTCCTCTATGTGTAGAATGGACTCACAGATAGATAACGGTATGCTTCGATGGAATTCTCTAAAATGTGTTGAAATGGTTCTTAGGCACTGAGGACACTCTTTTGATATTTGATTAAAACATTTGAAGGTTTCTTGATTGAAAATCCCAGCCAGATTTCAGTAAATTTTTGCAGGATCGGTACGAACGCTATAAGCTCATATACGAGAATTTTTAAAGATTCTTTATCGTTTAAGTAAAAGCTCGATAGTCCCATTAGTTTTATGTTTAAACCGATAAAGCAACAACCAAAAAGAGGTTATATATAATTGTTACCTAATAAGGAGATTATACTGTCAGAGCCATAAAGGGAGGTAATAAAATGGTATCAGTAATACTTTCTACTAGAATAATCAACTATTCAGAAAAATGCGAAATATATGTGTGTGTGTTCGGGTTTAATGTCTTTTTCAAATGACGAAGTCTACTTGAAGCAGTGAGCGCAATGCCTAACTTTATAGTGCTGCCTCACTGGAATATCACGCCGTAGACACGTGACATGATACCCCACCCAGTCGCATTATATTGACACCGGGCTGACTAGTCCTAGCACTACCCACTTAATGCTGAGCGCCAAGCAAAGAAGCTGCTAGTACCATTTTTACGTCTTTAGTATGACGCGGCCGGGGATCGAACCTACGACCTTCCGCACGCGAAATATGTGAAAGAACAATTCCTAAAATATAGGAAATAACAAAATAATATATTTTAGGTCTGTAACAAAAGTTGGAACGAACCATAATGACACTTTTAATTAGATGTATGATAAATTGCAAAGAAATTTGGAGAAGTAACAAGTTGTCACCTTTAAAAATGACTGTGTTGATATGCAATGGAAAAAGAAAATGAATGTTTTTTGATGATATTAGGCACGATTTCTTAGAAGAAAACTATTTTAAGAAAAATAAGGATGCCAACTTGTGAAGTCGGGTCAGATATCTAGTTCAATTATAGCCTTTATTTGTTTTTTAGCTACTCGCCATTACTAAACACATTACTTTTCAGATTCGTCGTGTAACAAAAATAAGAAATATATCCCAATTATTTTACCAAACTGTATATATTGCAAAAAAATATGGACTAACGAATATTGTTTCATCTATTGCTTAAAAAACATTGATCTTCCGTACATCTGATATTTAGATAATGAAGAATTAGTTTAATGAAATAGCTTACATTATTTACAAATACGATATTTTGGAGCATACATTTAAAGGGAAAGGGATGCCTGATTATAAGTTTATTTGATATGAAAGGCATCCTTAAGCCTTTCATAACGCTGAAATATTTTCAAATCGGACCACTATTTAGAAAGATGTGACAGTTTGAAGTTTAAGAAAATGTCTAATTGTGGAGGCAGTCATTGTAGTGTGTTTATGACGTCATTTACACACTGCTGGATTCTTTATTTAGCAAATAACATTTTAAATAGACTAATTTTGTATGTTTCTTGATTGCAAGCTGTGAAACATGTTCATTTCGTTCATTTTATTTGGAAAGGTGTAGCGGGATTTATTTACAGAAATAAGTAAATGTAGTATGTACCAAAAACTAAATAAATCAGCTATTTTTGTTTCCTGCTGGCATGGAAACAAAGTGGTCGCCATTTTGAGCAGATGCTTAAATGCTCATAACTTCTCATTTTTAAGCTGTTTTAAAAGTTATTTCACTTATTTAAATGATTTGAAGGTTCCTAGCCAACAAAATTAACGTAAACACAACATTGCCTTTACCTTTAATACCTTTAATTATTTGTACTAGGCATAGAACAATTAAAGTGTAAGTTTACCGTTCAATTTTCAAACTGTTTTAGTGAAAATAACAAATTCTTTGTTATTATATTTGTTTTTTTGTTTGTTTGTTTTTTAGATTCCGGCCATCTTTACCGATGGTAATGTTACTGATGTAAGTGATTTTAACTTGTTTTGTTTTCAGAATGTTTTCTGTGTCCGAAAAACTCTCAAAACACCATTTATAATAAATCTTGTTTTTCATAATATATAATTCATGGTGTTTATTGTTACCCAGTGGTACCTGTACATTAACCCGATGCTAAGTGCGAAAAGTCAAGCACAATTAATCTATTTCTCATGGTACAAAACTTCAGAGTCATTTGTAAACCTCCCGACAAAAATGTCATTAAATCATCAGTCTGTGGACCTGATTCGAGTCCCTGTCAGACTGTATCCCCACTAGTGACATTTAACTTTTAAGGTATTTTCAGTTGTTGATACAGTTTAACTCCCTTATGATTATGATAATAAAGACACCTGTTAGCAGGAATAACATTATGCCATATTAATGACTACATCTACATCTACATGATTCTTCCAACAATCATTCACGATTATGACTGGAAGGCGCTTGTCTGGGCAGTGTTAAAAATGAGAAAACTCATTAGGTGCAAAGAATAAAAATTACTACAGGTGCTAAGTTAAGACGATAGTGAAGGAAGTTACTGCAGATGTACAGTAGCCAGCGGCTAAGCAAATGTGTTGAGGCTGGGGCTGGACTGTACATATTGAGGAAGGCCATTCCATAGTCTGATTGTACGGGGGAAGAAGGAGTTCATGTGGTATTGAGTACGGGACTGTGGAATTAGGTAGTTCAGGTTTCTGGTCGGAGTAAGATGGTTATGGTCGACGCATACATGATTCGTTCGGATTTTGTAAAAATAGATGAGAGAAGATTGTATGCGCCGTTGTTCTAAAGTTTGCCAGTTTAGGGTGTTAATCATCTGGGTTACACTGCTTGTATAATTATAATCGTTAAAGATAAACCGTGCAGCTGATCTTTGCACTTTATCGACTTTGTATGAGAGGGACTTTTGCCAGGGGTGCCAGATGGATGAGCAATGTTTGCGAGTAATTCTCAGCACCTCACACTTGTCTGGATTAATTTCCATTGACCAGTCCCGTTCCCACTTTTCAAGGGCGTACAAACCTTTTTGTAGTGTTTGGGCATCAGATGAGGACTTGACTGTAAGGTATACTATGGTATCATCTGCTAACAGTCTTGCCTTACTTCTAATAGAATCTGGTAGGTCATTAATGTAAGCCAGGAAGAGACAGGGCCCTAGGACGGATCCCTGAGGGACACCGGACAGGACAGGCAGGGTGTCAGAAGTGCAGCCGTCTACAACTACTCTTTGGGTTCGACCCTTCAGAAATGACTTTATCCACTGTGATACCAGAGGGTGGACGCCCAACTCATTAAGTTTAAATATCAGTTTATTGTGATCAACCTTGTCGAATGCTTTACTAAAATCCATTACTATTACATCTGTTTGTTGACCTTGCTCAAGGTTGTCGTAAACTTCTTGTGTAAAGCTGATCAGTTGTGATTCACAGCTATGCTTAGATCTGAAGCCATGCTGGTACTGGCTTAAGAGGTCATTAGTGTCAAAATGTGTCATGATGTTGGAGACTAGAATGTGTTCCAATAATTTGGAAGCTATGCAGGTGAGAGATATTGGCCTGTAGTTACTGGCCTTGGATTTCGGGCCTTTCTTATAAACAGGGGCGACAACTGCACTTCTCCAATCTGGCGGGACACAGCCAGTTTCCAGGGATGACCTAAATATAATTGTAAGGATGGGCGCTATCTCGTGGTGTAGCTCTTTTAGAACTCTTGGTGAGAGTTCATCTGGGCCAGAGGCTTTGTTTGGAGAGAGCCCCTGCAGGAGTTTATCAACACCCTCTTCTGTAACGGAGATCATGGGCATGTTGGGTGCTGAAGTGTTTGTAGTACCTTTTTTGCAGAGTTGCTTCAAACTGAGTGGTTGTGGTTTTGAGAAGACCGACTCAAATTGCCTATTTAGTATATTGGCCTTGGTGGCAGGGTCAGTATATGTTAGACCCTCATGCTTAAGGGGTGCTACACCACACAATTTTCTGTTTTCTTATGTTTTATGAAGGAATAGAATTTCTTATTTTTACCTGGTTGTGAATCGTCCATGAATATGACTGATTCTAGGTAAGACCAGTACGAGTTCCTTAGCTGTTTTTGGATGCTATATTTAAGGGATTTGAAGGTGTTACTTTTGCATGGGGATTGGTTGGATTTCCTCAATTTGGTGTACATTTTATCACGCTTGCGGATTTGCCTAAGGATCTTGGGAGTTAACCATGGGAGGTCGCAGCGTGTCTTAGTAGTTTTTGTTGGAATGTGTAGAGAACTAAGTGGATTTAGTTCATCTTTGAACAGATTCCAATCTGAGGCGGGGTCAGAGTGGTCAGAATCAGCGAATTTCTTTCCAAACTCCGATAGGTCCCTTTTGAAATCATCCCAATTTGCTATGTTAAAGCATTTTATTGACCTTTTGGGCTGGAGGGGACGGCCTATCTTTATGTTGATTTCATGGAAGACAATATCGTGGTCAGATTTACCTAGACTAGGGATTGTTTTAGTACATTGAACTAGGGAAGGGAAGTTAGTGAGGAACAGGTCCAGAATATTCTCATTTCTGGTTGGGATCTTGACCATTTGCTGTAGATTAAAGGAATTTATCCTATCAATGAAGTCCTCATACATTTCCTTGAATCTGCATTTGGACTTGGGGGCCTCAGATGACCAATCTATATCAGGTAGATTGAAGTCATTTAAAACAATCTACATCTAGACAGAATGGCAAAGAATGGTTTGCGCAATAGAAATGGAGTTCCGGGAAAATGTCGAAAATAATTGTACGAAGATGTAAGAAATGTAGTGTGTTTCCTTAATATAATCGTTGAATGAATGGTCGATACATATTTCAAAAGTTTTATTCGGTATTTTACTCCATACACTTTGCACAGTACTTGTAGTAATATGGGACATATAGGAGCTTTATTAGGTAATAATTTTACGTTTAATATGTTAAAAGACTAGCAACATTAAGGCATGCACGTACCCACAATGCATTTTCTGTAACAGCCACAGAATGAAGACCCTGATCAGCTGTCTAAAGAGAACATAAAAGATAAAGTTGCCGACACGACAGAAATAATGCAACACGGAAGCTCTGATTATCAAGGACCCTCACAAACAATGACAATTACTAATGACAACATTACTAATGGCCAAAGGTTATCATCGACTGGCTTTTCTGATGAGAAATCTAATCAACAAAGTACGTTTGGAGTGGTAAGTGAACTTAAACGCATACTTAAATATTTCTCTTGTGTCCGCAAGATATATGGACTTGCATAAGAATAGAACACATAAATGAAGATATTTTAAATAATATTATCTGTTTCATTATAGTAAATGTTGCATTTGCGATTAAAATATTACAGATTCACTAGAATATCAGTTCACGTGTAATGCGAAAAAAACAATATGTGTATGGTTTTAAGCTTTACAAATTGACACGTGATCTAATTTGATAGTTTCACAATATTGTTAGTGATTTTAAAATCAAGACCATCGGTAACACAATACAGTTAACAAAGAAAACTAATTGTTTTATCAGTGTAAAAAGTCCTTGATACCCGAACGTATAAGAGAAAATAGTCTCTCTTTTTCTTTTCTTTTTAGCTTTTTTCTTGAAGGCAAATGACGATTAATAACCTTGCGTACACAAAAGCTGATCTTGCATTATTTTCTATAGCTTTCACAGAATGAAGATAATGGTCATTTGTCAAAAAAGAACGTCAACAATAGCATTGCTGAAACAAAAGGTATAATGCAGCAGGGAAAATACCTTTATCAGAGAACCATACAAACAGATGAGCGTACTAACGACCGGAGTGTAGGTTTTTCAACGGCAGACTTTGGTCATGGTAAATCTAGTCAGCAGGTTACATTCGGAAAGGAAGTAAGTAAAACATAATGCACATAATAATATTTGTTGTGTCCTCAAGATATATTGACTTACATCTAACCCGTATACATGTGTGGAGATTTCATAAACGACATAATCTCGCCGTTACGTTGTAGTAAGCAGAGCAATTGGAAAACGTCTCAGTCAAAGTGTTATACGAAAAACGCAGTCTGAATACTTTGTTTTTACGTTTTCAAGCTTTATAAATCGACAAGTAAATTAAATTGATCCTTCTCAAGTTATGTTAGTAACGCATGTATCTCTTTGGATGATCCATACGCTTAAGTGGAATGTGAAAGAACAACTGTCAGAAAACCGTGGATATGTAAGACAGGTTACTATTGTGTTGTTTCTTCGTTTCTACAAGTCACATTTCCATAAATGGACTTAAATATAATAACAATATGAATATAATTTTTATAATATCGTATGTTTAAAGATGTCATAGTGCAAATCGTGGGGTGAATGCGACACAGTGCTAAGTGACATTTTTTGAAAAAAATCACTTTTTTTCATATATCAAGTGTTGACCTTGCCCATGTCCTGTAAAAATATCAAGATTATAGCAAGTCATTAAATGAATTTATAACAAAATGGTCAAAAAGTGCTAAGTGAAAATGATATACCATTTGAATGCGACACAGTGCTAAGTGCCTTACGTCACTTGGCGCTTTTTCGCACCGAACTATATCAAGTTTGCACTCAGTATATGTACCAAGTGACAAATATTGTTCAATAATTGTGCCATTTAGTTGGTTTCTTTTTAAATATGATATCATTATCAGTATCTGGTATAAAGGATTTTTTATTTGACAAACAGTTGATTTTATTTCTTCTTTTTTTTCACTTGGTACTTTTCACAGTAAACATGTGGCTGTAAACAAAGTATTGTTTACTGTGTAAAAGTGCTAAGTGACAGAATGCATTTAAAGTTCTTCAGATGAAATTGTCTGATTTTTTTTTTCATTTCAAACATTTGTCTCAAGATTTTTTTATCTAAATGAGGGTAGGGAAAAGTATACATTAGTGAAATATAATTATTTGAACTCAAAAGGTATTTCTATATGTACAACTGCACTAGTTCTGACTAACGTGTTGTAAATCTTGCCTCTTGGGTCAGGTGTACAAGTGAAACACCCCCTGATCCAAGCAGTATACTCGGTTGCAACAGCTTAGGGAGAATCTGATCCCACGATGCCTGCCAAATACAATGACCTTATTCTTATTTCAGCAGCATGTCATGTGTTTTATATGCTGCTACCACACAAAACAAAAAGTACTTAACTACATTGTAATATATGAATACTAAGAACAATCGTGTAATTTAGCATGTTTAGCACACAACTAATATGCGGAAACTGACAAATCATCATATTTTATTTTCCTTTTGTAAATTAATTATTTATATTATATACAAATGAGTTCTGCAATAAACCCTACAAAAGTACCATTTATTCATAAAATACGGGTGTATTTCGGTTATGATAATTTCCCGCACGGTTATCGTTTTGAGTGAAGTATTTTATTTTACTTTCATATGTTAATTATTTATGATATATATGATTGAATTATATCAAAAATCCTTCAAAAATACCTCTAATTAAAAAGATACAGGTGTATTCCTGTTATGGAAAGTGTATTCCGGTTTTTAGGTGGATTCCGGTTTAATGTGTGACCGATCAGCAAGTTATGACTGTTTGTACAGTTGTACAGTTCTTGTTTAATGTGAATCACAGTATACAATTGTACAGTAGCATTTTCATAGTATATGATTGAATCATAAGAACATAGGAATAAGTTCATCTTGGCCTGGAATTTAGATTGATCGCTCATCTTTTTGTCATTTCACAGTTAAGTTAAACCTTGTCAGGTGTCTTTTGAAATTTCTTAACCACATTTTCTGTATGTCTCCAGTAACAGTGAATGAATGCATATATCGGAGCTTCTGGTGATTACTGCTCTGGATAACAAAAACATAGGTTTTTTAGGAAAATCTGTGTACTTTTTAAGTATTCATAAATTTACTCGTATATTGTTATGAGTTTTTAGATTACAAACAGTACCGTATAATACAACTTTTACATCAGTAGTGTTCAATGACATTTAACACAGCCATTACAGTAACTGCTATAATGATGAAACTGAAATGACTGCATGGCCATGGCTTTCAGCAAATTATTAGGAACACATGTATCTTATCTTATTGTTGGTTAACTGCCGTGTATAATTATAGTGATATCTGGAGAATTTCATAGAACATGTAATGAAATCTTTGGAATCAAAGTTTAATGATCTTGAAAAGGTTCAGTGTCACCTAAAGTGACTGTTGATTAATGCCAGCATGTCACAGAGAATATGATTGACAATTCCACACTGAAAATAAAGCTATATCTCTGGAAACTGTTTCATATTTGTAACCAAATAAAAACTCAAAATCATTAATATATCTTGAAGAAACATCTAAACCTAATATTAAAGTGGAATCTATGTTATACAATGACAGTCTGATTTGTAGTGTATGTTATTAGTATGCATGACCTGCACTGCACAGAAATGGCAATGTGGCGTAGATTGACATTAACTCCTTATGTGTAAGTCACACTACACCGTATAGCGTTAGCGGACGCCAAATGTATATAAAAACTGTGACAGAAAGTTATCCGGTGACGAAAGGCATTCTCCTCTTCTGCTCGATGCTCTCGCGATCGGTGTATTGGGCGCATAAAACACACAATAACCGCAAGATTTACGCATATATACAGGACGAACAAAGTTCAATTAACGGATATCACCGTACTAGTAACAGACTTGTACCGTGTAAAACAAAAGCGCAACGCATGAGAAACTGACAAAACGTTCTTGTCAGTTATCGTCCGTTGAACATACGTTACATCCGTTGCATCATCCGGTAGTGGTCCGGCCGTGAATCAGGTCCACCGGACAAGAACGAATGTGAACCTGACAAGAACGGATGCGAACCGGTTAAGTTCAGAATAGGGAACGCACGAGTAACGAACAAAACGCATATCAGCGCATTGCTACTGTACATCTAACGGACAACTTTGTCCGGTGGTGTACGTTCTAAATTTTGAACATGCTCAAAACCTTCCACTGGATGGAACGAATTTCGCAGAACAAGGAGTGCAGGTGCCGCATGAGAAACGGAAAAGATACGCATGCGAATGGACACAAACGGATTGAAAATTTTGTTATACGTTAAACGTCCGTTAACGCTATACGGTGTAGTGTAACTGAGACTTAAACTCTTATAATAGATTATTTAGTCAGGTTAAGTTATTTAATTATACTGTTTTGAGAGGCTAGATCTTGAAACAAGCTTTCCAACTTATATTTATATTTCTCAATAATTAAAGTATTCAAGCTTCATTGGGCAAAAAATAAATTGAAACACTGTTTTCTGTACCCAACATTAATCTAAGTAATAGGAAAATGCATGGTGATTTAAACTTTATTTATTGTACAGGAAAAAAACATTTTGCTATTGAAAGAGAACTGCTTTACTGAATCAAAGCATTATACTGAACAATACCAGCTGTCCAACATTTGTAAATATTTCTAGAAATATTTAATTCTAGTGATACAGTAATTAAGAAATAATTTACACCAAAGCAGTGTTTTAACATTATTTATGCATGATAGGTGGTTATACATCAGGTGTAATTCACGAGGGCGCAGCTCGAGTGAAATTATTTCGAACGATTATTACTGCCAGATTGTATAAATAATTTTGCTATAGAAAATTTCCTTTCTAATATGTCTTTGTCGTAAAATTTAGATAAATATTATGGAACTGTTTCCTCGTGTATGCATGGCGTGTCATCATGCTCCTTTGTTTATACACACCAGACTGGAAATGGTAATACGTCTTGCGGAAGAGTTCAGTTTGGGCGAAAATGATGGCAAATTATTCTGTAAAGCGAATATACCAGATTAGTTTGTGCGTAAATTAATCTAGACAGTTGTGCAGTGTTACATTTCGTTTTAAAAATGCTATTAGGTAAAATACTGAATCAAATTTGAAAGCACTACATGGTGCTAAATATCATGTTGACATGATGTTAACATAATAACGTTGTGATGAATAATGCATTGCTAGTCATATTAGAATGCATGAATTTTTAACTCTGAGGAAAATATCATGTCTGAAATACAGTTTTTATAATTCTCTTAAAACTGATACACTAACTAAGCCAAAGAATATAATTTATAAAGATACATTGTGATTGGCTAGCCATTTTTGTTCAGTGTAATTGTGAGT
>NW_026463137.1:0-75464 GCF_021730395.1 Mercenaria mercenaria | reverse complement strand
CAGGTTTCATTTTTTCTTGTAATTTCCTTATTACTTGGCAGATTTTAATAGAATGAAAACCATGTACGTCGCTGAGAAGAAAATTTGGAATTTCCTCTGCACAAAGTTTCTGCAGACATATTTGATACTATTGATTGTCTCAGTTTCATAGCTCAAATATTTTTTTCATGGACCAGATTTGTAGGTTACGTGTACACTGAAATCTGGACAAAGCGTTTGACATTCTGTGCCGATGAAAACGCCCAACGTATATACAAATACAGAGTCTACAGGTTTCGACGTATATACAAATACAGAGTATGGGGAAGTTGGCAGTTACTTGGAGAACAGGTTTATACTTGTACAGAATCCAGGGACACTGGTAAGGTTAACTGCCCGCCGTTACAAGACTTAAAAACTGTTGAAAAAAAAACGGCATTAAACCCAAAACAAAAAACAAACTACTTTTAATCGTGTGTGTCTCAGAACAAGAGATAAAGGTATTTGTATATACGCTAAAGGGATAAAGGTATTTGTATATACGCTATTGTATATACGCTCACCGACGCTTTATTTCATTTAATCAGTCAAGTAACAAAAACTAATACAATAAAAAAGGTTACATAAATTGAGCAATATACGATACCAAAATTCCACGCGAGTTGGCATGCACAATATAAAAAATGCGTAACACGTAATTCACCTTATTACATACGAAATTGTTAAGTCAGAAACGCTGCCGTTCAATTGTTTTTGAGCGACGTAAGGAGACAAAAGTGATAAATGTTTAAAGAAAATCTTTTCAAATGCTCGTTTCTATAAAATAAAATATATAAGAAGATTCTTTGGAAGCACAGACTGCAACCAAGCAAATTAATAACAGACTCGGTTTGACTGTGTCTGTTTATAAGAGGTAATGGAAAGTGCAGCACCCTCACGCTGCCTAGCACCGGCTTTAGCGGAACTCTTTAGAGATATTGAACAAACCGCATGATCCCAAACGCCCAGAAAATATAACAACACTGTATATAAACCACGTACATCTTAACGTAGCAGCGTGGAGTTTAGTTAAAAACGTTTCGATGATTCCTTTCACAAGTTGTTTTGAAGCAGGACTTATTCCATTTTCTGCATCAAGTTAGATGTCTAAATAAAATATATACCATTTGTGTGAGTTGAAATTGTAGGCCGTACTAGAATGTGTAAATGACGATTGGCGAATATAACATATTTTCAAGTTGTTTGAACCTACACAAATCGAATGAAATTTGAAAGTACGGACTGAAGGTCCAGTGATTTCTAGTAAATAGCCATTTAAAAGAAACCTGTAGACTCTGAATTGACTCTATGTAGCGGTTTTACACATCTAACAGAAATATGTTATTCTTTGTTCATTTCTAATTCATGTTTGGACCTGGGTTCAGTTATTTTCAAAAGTAATTAATTAATTACAATTAAAATAGAAACGCTTCAATTAAATTACAATTATAATTACTTGCCTTTTACAGAAGTAATTAATTAATTACAATTATTTTAAGGAAAATAATCAATTATTTTTTTAATTATTTTGCCATATATTCACAGATAGAATCATGATGTTACTATCAAAGACATATTAATGATGCAGATTTATAAGTCCTTATTGAATTTCGAAAACATGAACACTTCAAAGTTTACTACTCTGTCAGTGAACACCATTCACAGATTTATAATGCAGTAGCTTGTTTATAAGTCCTTATTGCATTTCAAAAACATTAATGCTTCAAAGTTACTGTCTGTAGTTATTGTACAGTAATTCAGTGGTCTAGCAATGGTCTAGCAACAGTTTCAGATTCATATCCAGATTACATTAATACCTCTTTTAGATGACCAGCATTAGTGTGAAATGTATACACCCAGGTGACAACAGTCTGTATTCTTTCCAATATTTAATTGCCATATGTATGTTTGTGGCAGTTTGCTACATGTAATTGAAGAGTAATTGAATTTAATTGACAATTATTTTGCATTTGTTTGGATTTTAATTAATTAATTACAATTAAAACAATTGATTTTTGTCTCAATTATTAATTACTTTCAATTAATTGAAAAACTGTAATTAATTATAATTAATTAAATTATAATTGTAATTGGACCCAGGTCTGTGTTTGGAAGATTGTAATTTCTGTGAAGAAAAAGTCAGTGCTGCTACAAACTGGTTAGCCTAACAGAACGTCGTTACATAATTAAACTGTTGTCGACAAGAGGCCTTAAACTGAATCAAACAAAGAGACAAAAATATCAATTTTAATAAATTTTACAGAAATTCAAATATATCTAGGAAAACACGTTTTTTGACTTAATGACAGTAAATGCAAGTAACGCATCTTCGTGTCAGATTCCTGTGCTACACTAACAGTTTTCATGATTTATGTAGGGCAGTAACCTCAGTTTATTATATCAAAAGGCCTTCTTGATTACAAGCTATTGCTAAATATCTAAAAACCTATGAGGCCAGCTAAAAAGCGTTTGCTGAGCTATTATTCTTCTTGTTTGCATTCTTTGCTTCTTGTGATAGATTTTAATATTTAGTGCAGCTGAAAGGTATACCAAACGTATATAAACGTGTTGCTATTTATATAATTTATGCTTAACGCTAAGATTATATGTAGTTTGTAAGGTCGCTTAATGCATAAGTGTCAATTTTTCAAGCGGCACTGATTACTTGAAGATAAATAGACGATATTGTGTCAGCTATCAATAAAAATAACTATTCTGTTTATAGCATATCTGCTAAAAATACAATCATGCATAATACATAAACTGTACCCATTTGGCTAAACCTCAGAAAAATACTGTGTTAAAATATTTCCTACCAAGAGTTCTTAAAAATAGGACATAGTACTTACCACTTATTTCCCTTTCCCTATGAAATTTTATTTTACTATAGTAGTATATGGATCACTGACACTGGCCAAAGTTATTAATTTAATACTACATAATTATACAAATGAAAATAACTTAGCTATTATTAGTTTATTTCCTGTAAACATCTGAACATCTAGGAGTTTAAAATATAACTTTGCAATTTATCGTGTATTTATGCTTAACAGCTTTTCTTAATTCACAACTAGATTTCTGCTTTTATCTCTGCCAAATTTTGATAGATTTGATTGAAATTTTTACACAACGTTTAATGATTACTTTATTATGATGAAACATAACAACGATAACAGTCGGACTTAAAACCAGTTAACCGCATGGGTTACAATGCGGTAGCCCTTAAATAAAAATGTCACATAAGCAGTAAATTTGATGAAATTTTAATTATAACATACTTAAAGTTCAACTTTGCTTTACAGTTTAAACATCATTTTTATCCAATGACAAGCAAAGGATTTTCAAAAAAGTAACCAACTTATGTTCGTATTATTTCATAACTGAAATGGCCCACTTAATCATGAAGTAGTACAAAATTAATGAGTATTCATTGTTCCGCCTACTATGGATTTCCAACATTCAGGAAGGAGAAGCAACTACCGAAACAGGACTGCATACAAGAAATAATATGTCCATGTAATAAACGGACCAAATATATACATATCAAATAGTTTTCTTTTATTCTCTTTTTAATGTAAGCTGTACTTTCATAGTTCAAGTTCGACCTTTCTGCATCTTTCACTCTTAGTTACCTCTACTGGTCTAAAAATAAACCAGGGCACACTTCCTTTGTCTTGTTTTATTTATACATGTAGTTGCTTAAATTGTACTGTTAGATCATTACGAGTTAAACCTGCATATTATATTTTCATTGGATAAGAAGATAATATTGTATTATATACACTACTCGATAAGTGAGTCGTCTACTATGTATCTAAAATAACTAAATTAAAATCTTCCAGCACCGGGTCAACCGCCATTTTGCTAAATGTTGGCACTAAAATGACCTTGTATTAAGTTGTAAAAACATGTACTTCTCGACCATGAGTGAAGATAAGACTAGCCAATGAATTCCAAGAGACTGAAGAAGGGTTGGTTTAGTTTACTTTAGAGAGAGTTTTTTGTTGTTGCTATACCCTGTCAGTAAAATAAAACGGGGCATTTTAACTATAAGTTGGTTATAGATACAATTATTGAAATCATTCCCAGCTTTTATTATATTTGACTGGCTTATCATAGTAGGTTGTCCCCCTTGAAAATTATCCGATAATCAATATTGGTTTCCCTATTGATATTACTTTGAGCAATAGATTATATAGGAAACTTATTTCCAATGATTAATTTCAGATATGTCTTTTGGTTTGTGAATATTTTACCAGATATGATAATAAACTTCAATTTCTTTTCTTCAATTTAATGTGAAAATATTTATTCTAACTGAACATCTTCTTGCTTCAAATTTTGTTTTAAAAGTATCACCATCGCTTATATTGAACATATAGTGAAAAACACTAAACTTTTCAATTTCTTTTACTTTAGAGGCAAACAAATTATATTTTCCAAAGCATGACATTTTATTATCACATATGTAGGTATTCTTGACAATAATATAATTATAAAGGCTTCTTTCTTCCATTTTACTTCAAAGTGTATCAAGAAATAAAAACTTGTGGATTTCTTAAAGTTCTGATGTAACTTAAACCGTGTTAATTTACGGAACTGCATATACCAATAACTGACATACGATACAATATAGTCTTTTGAAATAATAACGTTCATAATTGTCTAATTAGTAAAAAAAATAGAAAAAAAATGAAAAGAACAGAATAGAACAGAGCTTTGATTTTTTACCAAACTGTTTATGAGAACAATACGAATCAACATAAATTACATAATTTCCTATTGAAAGCTAAATATCTTTGGAATATTGAAACATCCGACGACAGGAGAAAAACTACTTCAAAAATAATTTTCTTATAAAATAGTGTAATTTGCAAGTTAGGCGCTCACGGAGAGCGGGGAGAGAATGTGTACATTTATTTAAACAAAAAACACAGCATGGTTTCCACGATGTGCATAGAGAGGGTGAAATTAACAGACGCGCATTATCATGTCTGTTTTAGAAATAAAACAAATCCAAGCTTGGTAAAAAATCGGCATGCTTTCCATGAGTTTGCACGCTAGGATTATCTCTTTAGTACGACCTACATTTTTTGTCACGGTTTTGCTTGTGGAAAGCATGCAAAATAGCCACCTTTACAGCTAAAGACTTTAGTTTACACGATAAATTTGATTTCATGATTGAATTGTATAGTATGAACAAACACATATCTGAAATGGCATATTTGATTTATGTATATCATTGATTATATAGTGGACGCAACTTGACCCCGATGGTTGACCTTTGTATTATAATACAAAATGAGGCACAACCTATTATTGAAAAGGAGATAAAGGAGTGTAAGTAAAACACGAGCTGCACGAGAAAATGGAAATATAAATTTGTGTGAATATAAATAAGTGTATTGGAAAGTTTTAACTGATCAAATGTAAGTATACATACTTCGATACTGAACTGTGTACAAACTAATTCCATATAAATATACACGGCTCCCCTAAGCACCTCTTATTTTTACAATGAAATAATCGATATGAATAATCAGCCTCAGGTCAACCATCGCGGTCAAGTTACTACTATACAAGTAACTTAGACACTATACATAAGTAGACAGGGTGAATCAGAGCTAATTGTTTTAAAAAATGAGTTCGGATCTCTATGATACACATACTGATAAGAAAAATCAGAGACTTGATTCATAATTAAAAAGATTCTTCTTTCTTTCTTTGATTTCTATGGAAAACCTTGGATCAAGGCCAGTTAATAAAACATGTGTGTGTGTGTGTGTGTGTGCGCGCGCGCGCGTGTGTGTGTGTGTGTGTGTGTGTGTGTTTTAGTAACATGTATGTTTTTAAAGTTTGTTAAATTGCTCGGGTTTTTCTTTGCTACTGCCTGTTAAATACAGTATTGCTAAGTTTATTACTTTATTTTATCATGTTTTAAAGAGTAAACTTCTAGGCATGAAAGTTAAACAAAAGGACCGTTATATGGACAAGAACAATCAGACAAAATGGGAATACATGTATCTTCACACAAGTTTTTCTCGAGGAAAACTATGATACATGTTTTTGTGGGAAAGCTCGTTTATGAAATAATTTTCGGATTTCAATGTTTAGAGGGATTCAAAGTTTCAAAAGAAAAAGAAAAGAAATTTATTTAAATGTTTTCATTTTCTGTTACATGACAACACGAATTTCGCAATATCATAAGCTAACATAATGGTTTTTTACAGAAATGTTTTATATCTTTACAAGAATAATATTTTTCTATGAATCTATAAAAACAACATCATTTATATAAAAAAAACTGGCTACATGTTTTGTTGCTTTTTATGGGGTAACATGCTAGCTTAATTTCCGTGTATTACCTAAAGCAAAATTTTAGATCAATGCAAAATCCATGACAAAGAATTATTGACTTGGGTCATGAATGACACGACTTTAGCTAATGTAAGGGAGGCAATCCAATTTGAAGGGAATTGCTTTAACACAGTCAGTAATTAAGGGAGAGAATTCTTGCAAATTCTCGTTAAAAGCTGACCATGTCTAATACATTAAGTTTGCCTTCACTACGCTATGCTCCATTTCGTCAAATTTAATTGCATTAGAATTTCAATAAATGATCTATAACCTATACTAGTTGGAATTGAACATTTGTCAATATTTCAATACCAACATGTAAATTTTATATCAGGTTTATGACGTCACTAATGACACTGCATTATTAGATGACGTCTAATTAAGAAGTACATTTACCGAATTAGGTTTCAAATTTTCTAATTTTAAATATGTTTGATTGTACAAGTCAAAATGAGTATGCAACAATATTATGATAACATTTGCATTTAGAAGTATGCGCTTGTATTATATACCGTGATAACATATATTGCACTGCTACTTGTAATGTAGCGCAAAATGTCAACCGCAGAACTCATGCATATTTTTCAGTCATACTGTGAAATCATTTAATTCCGTGGTTTTGGCCAAAACGGCTGTTTCATAGGGATGTAAATTCGTGAATTTAAAAATTTTGATTTCTTTTTATTATTTCCTTAGGACTAGATATAGAATTTCATTTTGTTCATGCATGTGTCAAACAGTGCTACAATTGTTACTGCATTTCCAATCTACGCCGCTGAAGATTGGCGAGTGATCATGTGCCAATCGCGTGACGTTATTCGACCCCGAATTCGCAAATCTTGATTAAACTGTGAAATATTCAATAAGAAAAGTCGGCGCAAATTTTAGTATTCATAATCGAAACACGATTGATACAATATGATTGGTTATGAAGAAAACGTTCCATACATGGCTGTTTTTATTCATTTGTACTAGTATAGCCTGGTTATCATTACATATACTTTTATAAAATGGTTCCTAGACTTTCATCAGATTTTTTTTTTCAAAATGAATTCTCGTTTGCATCTAAAATTCCAAGCTGTTGAACTTGTGTATGTAATATTTCCTGCCGAGTTTCAACCAAGTTAGATTAAAACCATACTCACATGGCTACGGATCGCTAAAATGTATGTGCATGTCCAAAAGATGGAGAAACTAAACAATGTGTCCAACTCTCATTCGAATCTGTCGAAATGTGGCAGATATAGCAACAAACAAACAAAGAATAGAAATAAATAAAAATAAAAAACAACAACTGGTGCGGAGTTAGAACATTAGAAAATTTGTTGAGTGTATATCATAAATAGGTCAGTCTATTATTTGAGGTATATATCAACAATAAGGTTCAAATTAACGCACCTCAAACTCTAAATGTAATTATACAAACTAGTGTAAATATGCCTGTATATTTATATTTTAGGGGAGTTATGTTATGCGCTTAAAAAGCTGGTATGAAGTAAGTAAATAGTTTATACGTGTTATTATTAGTTTGTGTTTCCTTTTAGATTATTCTATTTTAGTTATATTTTCCCTAACATTTAACCGATCTAAACATCACTTACTTGAAGTTATATCCCTTCTTTCCTTTGTTTCAATTCTATATTTGACTATCTTAAAGGCATGAGCGAGCCCCTTTAAAATTTACAATGCAAGTCGTTCAGTGAAATAGTTTATGGTTAGAAACTAACTTTATATGTAAAATCCATCATTTGATGAGGTCAACAGAACTAAACATACATGTATAAATAGGCAATGTTTTTATAGAGCTATATTCATTCACAATCGAATGTACTGTATAATACTGCTGCTACTGCTGTTGCTGCTGCTACTACTCCTGCACCTGCACTTGATCCTGCTCCTGCTACTGCTCCTGCTCCTGTTACTCTCCTACTACTGCTACTGCTCCTGCTCCTAATCATGCTTCTGCTCCTGCTGCTCTTACTGCTGCTGTTGTTCATGTTGCTGCTCCTCCTGCTGCTCCTGCTCCTACTACTCTGCTGCTGCTGCTGCTCCTGCTACTGTTCCTTCTGATGCTGCTGTTTCTGCTGCTGCTGCTGCTGCTGCTCCTGCTCTTGATACTGCTGTTTTTCCTGTTCCTGCTCCTTTTATTGCTACAGTAACTGCTCTTGTTCCTGCTTATTCTACTTCTCCAGCTATTGCTCCTGTCCTGCTCCTGCTTCTGCTTCTGCTTCTTCTCTTGCTACTGCTTCTTCTCTTGCTACTGCTTCTGCTCCTGTTACTGCTCAGCCTCCTGCGACTGCTTTTACTCCTGCTTCTGCTCCTGCTACTTTTTAGGTAATTTATAACAAAAATTGATAATGTTTTGTGTTTATAATTATTATGGCTTATAATTTGTTGTAAAATATATATTTAGATGCATATTTGTATGCCTTTATTATAATGTTATCAATTGCATAAGTGCTCCTGTTCCTGCTCCTGATACTTCTTCTGCTACAACTCCTGCGACTGCGACTGCTGCTGCTGCTGTTGTTCCTGTTCTTGCTACTGCTCCTGCAGCTGCTGTTGCTGCTCTTGCTACTGCTCCTGCTGCTGCTGTTGCTCCTGCTAATGCTCCTACTCTTACACCTGCTCCTGCTCCTGCTCCTGCTACTACTACTGCTTTTTCTGCTCCTGCTACTGCTCCTGCTTCTGCTCCTGCTTCTGCCCCTACGCCAGCTACCGTTCCAGTCCTGCTACTGCAACTGCTCCTGCTCCTGCTACTGTTACTGCTACTGCTTTTGCTCCTGCTCATACTACTGCTCCTGCTTCTTCTTCTGCTCCTGCTCCTACTCCTGTTACTGCCCCTGCTCCTGCAACTGCTCCTATTCCTGCTGCTGCTCCTCCTGCTGATGCTTCTCCTGGTACACTTTTAATAATTTATAATAACAATTGATAATGTTTTGGGCATATAATTTGTAAAAAGTTGTAAAATATATATAGATGCATATTTGTATGCCTTTTTTATATAATGTTTTTCATTGCAAAAGTGCTCCTGCTCCTGCTCCTGCTACTGCTCCTGCTGCTACTCCTGCTCCTGTGACTGCTGCTGATGCTCCTGCTCTTGCTACTGCTGCTCCTGATGCTCTTTCTACTTCTGCTCCTGCTTCTGCTCTTGCTACTGCTCCTGTTCCTGCTACTGCAAATGCTCCTGCTCTTGATACTACTGCTACTGCTTTTGTTCCTGCTCATGCTACTGCTACTGCTTCTGCTCTGCAACTGCTCCTATTCCCGCTGCTGCTCCTACTGTTCTGCTTTTCCTGGTACTTTTGTAATAATTTATAATAAAATTGTTAATGTTTTGAGCGTATAATTTGTGAAAAGATGTAAAAAATATATAGATACATATTTGTATGCCTTTTTTATATAATGTTATATAATGTTAATACTCCTGCTACTGCTTCTGCCCTTTCGACTGCTCCTACTCCTGCTACTGCCCCTGCTACTGCTACTGTTTCTGCTACTTCTCCTGCTCCTACTACTGCTCCTGCTACTGTTACTGCTACTGCTCCTGCTATTGCTCCTAATCCTGCTGCTGCTACTGCTACTGCTCCTGCTACTGCTTCTGCTACTGTTACTGTTCCTGCTACTGCCCATTCTCTTGCTACTGCTGCTGCTGCAACTGTTCCTACTGCTCATGCTCCTGCTTCTGCTACTGCTACTGTTCCTGCTCCTGCTACTGCTCGTACTACTGTTCCTGATACTGCTCCTGCTCCTGCTACTGGTACTTGTACTGTTTCAATAATTTATAATAAAAATTGATAATGTTTTAGTTATATAATTTGTTATAAAACATATATACATGCATATATGTATACCTTTTTATATAATTTTATTCATAGCAAAAGTGCTCCTGCTCCTGCTACTGCTACTGCTACTACTCCTGCTCCTGCGACTGCTGCTGATGCTCCTGCTTCTGCTCTTGCTACTGCTGCTCCTGCTGCTATTTCTACTTCTGCTCCTGCTTCTGCTCCTATTCCTGCTACTGCTAATGCTCCTGCTCCTGCTCCAGATACTGATACTGATACTGCTACTGCTTTTGCCCCTGCTCATGCTACTGCTCCTGCTATTGCTCCTAATCCTGCTGCTGCTACTGCTGCTGCTACTGCTCCTGCTCCTGTTACTGCTTCTGCTACTGTTACTGTTCCTGCTACTGCCCATGGTCTTGCTACTGCTGCTGCTGCAGCTGTTCCTGCTGCTCATGCTCCTACTTCTGCTACTGCTACTGTTCCTGCTCCTGCTACTGCTACTGCTCCTGCTACTGCTACTGCTCTTTCTACTGCTCCTGCTACTGCTTCTGCTCTTTCGACTGCTCCTACTCCTGCTACTGCCCCTGCTACTGCTACTGTTTCTGCTTCTTCTCCTGCTCCTTCTACTGTTCCTGCTACTGTTACTGCTACTGTTACTTGCTATTGCTCCTGCTCCTGCTCCTGCTCCTGCTCCTGCCCCTTCTACTGTTAGTGCTACTGCTCTTGCTATTGCTGCTGCTCCTGCTGCAGCAGCTGCTTCTGCTGCTGTTGCTGCTCCTGTTCTTGCTCCTGTTCATGCTGCTGCTACTGCTTCTGCTACTGATGCTACTACTACTATAATTACTGCTTATTCTAATAATAATGATTAATATATAATTTTAACATTTACTACGGTGATAATACGATAATATGACAAGATCATGCTATTTCTTTTACCTAGGACGTTACCAAAGGACATACCACCCAATCAAACAATGAAGTAAGTTAAATATTTGTTTGCTTTCCACTTTATTTATATTTAACGAACAAATAGTTGTATACAATGAAAGCAATAAAAAGTTTTTGCGGTTTAAAAAAAAAGAATTATGTTTGGGCTTTTAATTTGTCGTAAAATATATTTAGATGCATATTTATATGCCTTTTCTATAAAATGAAATTCATTGCAAAATACTCAACATATGCAAAAATTGATAAAACATTGTTGTCAGTTTTACAAAAATTAACTGCTAAACTTTTGAGTATCTTTTAGCTCACACGTCCGGCATCCAAGCTCTGGGAATCAGAAGATTCTGATTTGCCAGATCCTGATGAAGAAATATCAACAGTGACCCCTCAGAAAGACGACAAGCAAGACAAAACAGCTAGTGACGTAAGATAATTTACATCTCGCATTGATATTTAATCAGAAATGCATCAATTATGACACATGTCGTCTTTAAAACTAGACTTAATGTACATATATACCTTTTCGGCCTTAATGGAAAATTACGCGATTACATAAATATAAACCTATTTCGGGAAAAGGTGGTTCTGGTTCCCATTTGTTTAGCAACTAATAATTAAGTAGATTTTTACATAAAGTAAATATACTTAAGGTATTAGGCCCGTAATAGAGTACCTTCTTTGTGAAGAGTATTCAATTCCTACCATAAACCTATTTTGACTGAAATTTTCAGGGGGCGTACTTACAAGCTTCACTGGGACCAATTTTGTTTTTATTATTTTCCTCTTTTCTACTAAGTTTTTATTTCTTTCAAGACTTATTATTGATTTATTGTACAAAAGTGTGAAACAAGTCATTTGATAAGCGATTTCTTGCTGTTCAAAGTGAATTTACCTCTAAAACACAAGGGTTAGCGTTAGTCATCTTTAAGAATAATGAGTTACATGCGGTAAAATTTCTCTATTGTGGCTTCACTCTTAAGATTACATATTGTGGAAAAAATGTAGGTAGGTTTTACTTCTGCCCCAAGGTTATTTTTTTAATTAAATGAGCAAATTCTAAATAGACCCGCAAGATTCGACCTTAATTTTGCAACGTTTGAGTTAGAATTCTGTCTCATTAAATCCGATCACTTTAGGCACCCTAGAAAAAATGATATTGTCAGTCTTATTTTGTGTTTAATAATTGTTTACCAATAGTTTGATGTTTCTTTTATCAAAATTAATGGTAAAATGATATATCTGCAAACTTTTTGGATAGTGGCCATCACTTTGAAATTTGTCTCTACTTGAGCTTGAGGAAATACCATAAATTATACAAAGTTTATAAAAACGGCACGGTAGAAGTTGTTTAAAAATTACAACACAACGCGAAACACGGTCAACTTTAAGAATACCAAGCAAATGCCATTTAAAACATTACTATTAGGGGACAAATAACCTAATAAAATTTCTGAAATAAACCAACATAGCGATCACACCATCCTAGTATGTTATGTGTATAAACATCATAAAAATGCTTAATTATGTATAACTTTATGAAACGCATATATCTGATACTGTAACAATAGGTTATGTACAATAAAAGTGCATCACGATGTAGCCGTCCAGACTCATAAGTAGAATTTTGAAATATAGAATTTTAACTAGTTTTGATGTTCAAGAAAAACTGAAGTATATTTGGACGTACTTGAATAATAATTGCAAGTAAAGAAATACACTTCAGAATGAAGGCTGTATCCTTCAATGAGTTAAAGGCAAACTAAAGCTATTCTTTCATTCATATTGAATGTGTCAGATATGGAACCTAATGGAATGCTAGTAGTTATAAAGCGCGAAACGAAAGTATCTCCATTAAAAATTCAATCTTTATTGGACCTAGTTTGAAACATTTTCTTGTAAATCGACCTTTGCTAGTATTAGAATAAATTCACTTTTCTGCCAGACTCAAGCGTGATTATCTAACAGTTTTGTGTCTCCGTATCACTTTCGAAGTATAGCCGTGACTGCAAAATTGTGTAAGCATTTCGCACTGTACAAAATGTCTAAAGAAATAGAACAGAAGATGACGCAAATATATTCTATCACTGTTGACTATTTAATAGGCGAATTAAAAATGATAAAAAATGCTTTATGTCTTTTAATATAAGCATACCCATAGGTTGGTCAAATTCGGCTGCTATATGCCTTTCAGACTTGGTATTTATATCAACTAATAATTAGTTATTCATTGTGGTGTATATGCCATATATATTTGGATTCATTCAGAACAGGTGACTTACCCTTCGCGAGCTCCGCATGGATACAAGTTTGCAGTATAAATTTATAACGGGTAGAGAGAATTTAATATACGAACCAATAACCACCATAATCTAGGCAGGAACATCCTAATGTTGATGCAAAAAAAACAATTATGAAATTGTACTTTGTATGCATAACATTTTTTGGTTGATTCATCAGAAAGTGTATTGTATTTCGGGACGCAAAATGGCTTTACTCCTTTATCTAATAAATTACGACAGTTTTCTATTCAACCCTACATTTGTCAGTATGTAGCAGCTTTGAATCTTCCTTAAGAAATATGTATTCATTTTTGCCATACACCAAAATACGGATTTTGGTGACTTATATTATATTGACTGAGTAAAAAGCAAATATGGATGCAATATTGTTTCTAGACTTTAAAGTCAAGTAATGGTAACTAGATAAACCATGTAAAATATGTTGAAAATAATGTGTGAAATAGGTTTGAATTTAGTAACTACATTACATGAACATTTTTTTTAATTCTACTGTTATCCTTAAGTTACAACAATTTCCAACTTCTATTGTTTATATGTCCTATGTTTGTTACAGACCTCACATATACAAGCCGGTAATCTACGGCGAAACAGTAATGCTGAGGAAACAACGTCATGTATTACTTCTACAGTTGCATGCGGCACTGACGATTATGTTGGCTATGAAACGTTTCAAGCAAGTTATTTGTCTTCGTTTTGGTACCACTCTTTTAATCACTTTGTTGTGTTTACAATAAGATCGTTTATAACGTACAACTATATTTATCACTTAAGAAAAACAATCAAAATATTTCGAATGTGTCTACATCTTAAATACACTCTTGCACTAGAAAAAAAATAATATAATGGTAAGTCTAAATGAATGTCAAATTTGTACAAAGCTTTCATTGGATTTAGTAGCACATGTAAATCAAAATAAGCTGAACATGTTAGTTATTGAGAAGGACTGACGGACGGACGCTGGATATCGTATACATCATGGGTCTTCAACACCCGGGTATAAAAACACAAAACAAAGCTCTCGTTTGGTGTTGTTGTTTTTTTTCCCAGATTCATCTCTAGGCGACCCCCATTTGCATATTAGATCATCTTAGTCTTGCAGATTTCATTCAGGTTCGTTTCTCTTTTATTCATGTACATGGAATACATGGTCCTAATAATCTTTTTATTTAGAATAATTTTTAGAGCTGTGAGAAACAATTTGAGTTCACTAGTCAGTCACAAGTTTATGCCACAATAAAAAAAGAAGAAAAAACCATCATGAAATACATATGTATAACTTTATGAAACACTTATCTGATAAAAAGTCATTACAGTGTAGACGGCAAAGCAGAAAGGTGGGATTTTGTCATAAATATCAACTAGTTTCGAGAATCAACATACATGTATACTATAGTATATTTGGAAGTACACTTGAATAACAACCGCATGCGAAACAATATACGTGTGACTGAAGTCTTTAGGATATCCTTCTTGGAGTAAAAGTCAAACTATAAAACAAATATTCTAAAAGTGTCAAATATGGAACCTAATGAAATGCTATTAGTTATGACATACGAAGCGAAAGTATTTCTATTGAATACTTTTGGGAGATTCTTTAATTGGAAACAGTTAATGCAAACTGACGTTTGCTATTAAATAGCTGGTTATGTTAAATGCCTGACCGCCTAGCTCATTAGGGAGAGTACAGACTAAATGATCGCGGGGTCCTGATTTCGACTCAAGAGCGATGCGTATATTCTCCGTGATAATAAAAGACATTTCGTCTGAAATATTTGTCTTCCACATCTGATTGATACATGATGGGGTAGTTGACTATGCCTTGCGAAGAACAGGTTTGGACTGGTATAGAATCCAATATCACTGGTTAAGTTAACTACCCGTCGTTATATAACTGAATACTGTTAAAACGGCGTTAAACAAAGAAAAAAAAATGCAATTTAAGGACTAGAAATGGGAAATGAGTTTTAAATTTCCTTTTTTTATTAGCCTTGTGCGTGACTTTCTAAGGATGAATGGCTCCACATCGCCTCTGAAATATAGTGACTATAAATTTATGTAAACCTTTCCCGCTATACGAAATACCTACGGAGATAGGGGAGAAGAAGAGACAAATGTTAAATTGATCACGGTTAAAAAGAAATTTAAAGCCGAAATAGAACTTTTCGAATTGTTTAATATGCAATCTGGCATTAAGATCTGTTCGTTGGGAGATCAAACTCAGCTGTGTCTTGACTATCCAACGTGGCATTGATTTAAACTTTCTGAAAATCTATTCGATGCTTTGTTGGGAACAAAATCAGTTTTCATCGAGGTACATAATACATACACAAGTACACAGCATAAATATTTCCCATAAATGATATCCGCGTGGATACAAGTTAGTACTATAAGTTTATTATGAATAGATAGAATTGATTCAAATCAATCACCACCATATTACACCAGAACAAATACGTCAAAGCACCCAATATTGTATACACGTTCTATGTGAGTCTTAACTCAGGAACATTTAAATTTTAATGCAAATGACAATTGTAAAATAATGTATTTCTTAAGATGGTTTTGCATATTTGATATACAGGGAGTGATGGCGTGAAGTCATTTATCCGGATAATGTAGAATAAAGTCTGGATTCAGCGTACGGAAATGATTATCATTATTATGAATTATTAGCAGCCTGTAAGTAAATTTATTACTTCGGCAAAGTTTCTATCTTTCTAAGTTTAAAAATGATGCCAGAACACGTGAAACATTAAATAATTCAAAATAATGGCTTAAAACCTGCTTGAAAATTGTGGATCACTTTTATCATGGGCAAATATCTTAAAAACAATCAAAAAGACCTAAACAGTTTGATTCACTATATTATAGGACATATATTTATTTACGACTTTGAGAAGTTTCACTAAAATCTATATTCCATTTTAATCGACCTAGCGAGGCAGGGTTTCGGTACGGTCCACTGCATTATTGTGCAGGATATGTAGTATATTCGGGCAACCTGATTTGCTATTCACTGGCCATCTACCTTACAATGTAACCACTGTAGCTCTTCCAGTTTGCTCGTTTTCTTATAATTACTATTATTTGTATAAACCAGAGGTTAACCCACTACGCATTGTAGAATGCATTTTTACGCGAAAATGTTATGATAATTGTGATTTTTCAATAGAGTCCCATTGTGAAAAGATGCGTGAAGTCCTGATGTTTCTAATCTGTATGATACAAGCACACGACGCTATCTTTTTATTAACTATTATTTGTAGAGTGTATTCTGAGGTGTTTAACCTTTAGCCTGCTAGCGGCAAGTGATTCTGCTTTTGCGACCAGTGTAGACCAAGATCAGCCTGCACATCCGTGCAGCTTGATCATAGTCTGAAATGTTCACTATTCATTCAGTAAACACCCCATTCGAATAATATATGGCACTGTCCAAATTAAATGATTGACCATTTAATTTTAGAAATTTAGCAGGCTAATAGTTAATCAAGTTCTATATGGTAGAACAAATTTAGATCCGAACGTACAAAACAACCTCAGTGAGTAACGACAGTGTTCTTGTCAATACTCGGCACTTTTTTGTCTGTATTATTGATATGTATTTCGCCAGACACAAAAACACGTATTTCGGTAACACTATGCATCGTTGATTAATATATGAGCAAGTATGGACACAATATTATTTCTAGTCTTTGAAGTCAATTATAGTAACTACATAAACCCATTTTCGTATAAAATTATAGGGAAAATTACCTATTTGAAATAATCGTGTAAACACCTTAAAATGTGATTTCTGCAAAGTTTTGAAATTCATCTATCTTCCTTAACTTTCAATCATTTCTGACTTTTAATGTTTGTAATAATGTCTGGGATCCTATGTTTATTACAGACCTCACATAAACAATCCCATGCAATAGAGCTAAAGAGTACTGCTGTAGAAACCATTTCATGTATCACTTCTACAGTTTCGTGTGGCACTGACGACTATGTTAGCTCTGAAGCGTTACAGGCAAGTTATTTTGTCTTCCTTACGGCTTTTCCTTTTAACCCTATTAGTGTGTTCACAATAAGACCATCTATTAAGTGCAACTTTGCATCTGTATACGTGTATATATCTTAAATATATTCTTGCTCTAGAAAATGTATAATGACACATTCTGACTTTTAGTGGAGTTTCTTAATCATATCGCATGCTAATGTAAATACAGACTTTGAAGTATGAAGTATAAAACTGGAATAAACGCACAGTTTTGAAATTCTATTATCTTCCTTAACTTTCAATTATTTCTTACATTTACTGTTTGATATAATGTTCGGGATCCTATGTTTATTACAGACCCCACATAAACAATCCCATGCAATAGAGCTAAAAAGTACTGCTGTAGAAACCATTTCATGTATCACTTCTACTGTTTCGTGTGGCACTGACGATTATGTTAGCTCTGAAGCGTTACAGGCAAGTTATTTTGTCTTCCTTACTGCTTTACCTTTTTAATCATATAGTTGTGTATACAATAAGATCATTTATTACGTACAACTATACTCACCAGATAAGGAAAACAATGAAAATGTTTTGCATGTGTATACGTTCAATAAAAAATTATCTTAAATATACTCTTGCTCTAGACAATTTATAATGATACATTCTGACTTTTGATGGAGTTTCTGAATCATATGGCATGCTAATGTAAAGACAGACTTTGATGTATGAAGTATGAAACTGGAATAAACGTTCAAATAGACCTTTCTGGTGTAAATGGAAAAGTACAAAAGTACACAACTACGTAAATGAATCTCCTCTCAGAACACTGGGCGAAATTGAGTTTAAATAGCAGCACTTTCAACAATACTTATGTCTCCCCCAGGAGACATATTGTTTTTGCCCTGTCCGTCCGTCCGTCCTTCCGTGCCCGCGAAATGATGGTTAAGTGACTGCATAACGGTACTTTCTCTTTGATGTCATTCATTCCGTTCTGTTTATGTGACCTTTTTCTTTTTATGTGACTGTTAGAACAATAGAGAGAACAATGGGGGTGTCACATAAATACCGTTTCGTTAGAACGTCCGTCCGTCCGTACGTCACACTTCATTTCCGAGCAATAACTGGAGAACCATTTGATCTAGAACCTTCAAACTTCATAGGGTTGTAGGGCTGCTGGAGTAGACGACCCCTATTGTTTTTGGGGTCACTCAGTCAAAGGTCAAGGTCACAGGGGCCTGAAAATTGAAAACAATTTCCGATCAATAACTAGAGAACCACTTGACCCAGAATATTGAAACTTCATAGAATGATTGGCCATGAAGAGTAGATGACCCCTATTGATTTTGGGGTAACTCCGTCAAAGGTCAAGGTCACAGGGGCCTGAATATTGAAAACCATTTCCGATCAATAACTAGAGAATCACTTGACCCAGAATGTTGAAACTTCATAGGATGATTGGTCATGAAGAGTAGATGACCTCTATTGATTTTGGGGTCACTCCATCAAAGGTCAAGGTCACAGGGGCCTGAATATGGAAAACCATTTCCGATCAATAACAAGAGAACGACGTGACCCAGAATGTTGAAACTTCATAGGATGATTGAACATGCAAAGTAGATGACTCCTATCAATTTTGGGGTCACTCCATTAAAGGTCAAGGTCACAGGGGCCTGAACATTGAAAACCATTTCCGGTCAGTAACTTGAGAACCACTTGACGCAGAATGTTGAAACTTAATAGGATGATTGGTCATGCAGAGTAGATGACTCCTAACGATTTTGGGGTCACTCTGTGAAAGGTCAAGGTCACAGGGGCCTGAACATTGAAAACCATTTCCGGTCAGTAACTTGAGAACCACTTGACCCAGAATGATGAAACTCCATAGGATGATTGGTCATGCAGAGTAGATGATCCCTAACGATTTTAGGGTCACTCTGTTAAAGGTCAAGGCCACAGGGGCCTGAACATGGAAAACCATTTCCAATCAATAACTTGAGAACCTCTCGACCCAGAATGTTGAAACTTCATAGGATGATTGTTCATGCAGAGTAAATGACCCCTATTGTTTTTGGGGTCACTCCGTGAAAGGGCAAGGTCACAGAGGCCTGAACATTGATAACCAGTTCTGATCAATAACTAGAGAACCACTTGACCCAGAATGTTGAAACTTCATAGGATGATTGAACATGCAAAGTAGATGACCCCTATTGTTTTGGGGTCAGTCTATTAAAGGTCAAGGTCACAGGGGCCTGTTCATGTAAAATCATTTTTTGGAAATAACTTGAGAACCACTTGACCTACAATATTGAAACTTAATAGGATGATTGGACATGCAGAGTAGATGACCCCTATTTATTTTGAGGTCACTTGATCAAAGGTCAAGGTCACAGGAGCCTGAACAGTGACTTGAGAACCACTAGGCCAAGAGTGTTGAATTTAGCGGGATGACTGGACATGCCAAGTAGATGATCCCTATTGCAGTCAACCATCAGTGTCTCTTTGACTTTCGCTCCTGACCCCTATTGACTTCTTGCCTATAGGACTTTGCATTGGGGGAGACATGCGCTTTTTTACAAAAGCATTTTCTAGTTCAGTCAGTTTATAAACAAAGTCAGAACATATTTAATAGAAATGTCTGGAACAAATCAACATTACAGCAAGCGAGGTCATATCACAATACGACGGACAAACTCGGGTATGCCTTGACTATAAGACTCGGTATTAATATTAAATTTAGCCCATTTAAACCTTTTAACCAATGAGTATCTATTTGTAGTAATATTTCTAAAAGTAAAACAGTTTTAGCCGAAGAGCACATAATATATGTACATAGTTGTTTGGGTCAAAACAGTTGACTTCCCAATACGCGAGATCCGCGTAAAATTATTATCATTGGTAGAAACATTAATTCGAACCAAAGACATTATGTACGCAATAGGGGCTGTATTTTAAGCTGGATATTCATAAAATTTGATCGGAATGTTAACGTTGATGAAAAAAGGTCAAGTTTGGATATGGATAATCTTGGGTTAAAACTAGGTAGCTGGGACAAATCAAAGCAAAACGTTATGTATGCAATAGTGGCTGCATTTTTCAAATGAGGTTCATGAAATTATAATCAGACTGATTGCCTTGATCAAATTTAGATCAAATTTGAATATAGGTCAGCTTGGATCAAAAACTAGGTCACTAGGTCAAATCAAAGAAAAACCTTGTCACTTTTTGCTCAATTTGTTTTTGAAATTTTGTCAGAATGTTTGTTTTTATGGGATTTTAAACAAGCATGAATCATGTGGGGTCAAAAAGCAGGTCACTAGGTAAAATCTAAGACAATACTTGTTTACCCTCAAGATTTTTGTTCCAATTTTAATAAACATTGGTCAGAATATGTGTTTCCATGAAATAACTTGGTAAAACATGTTTACACTGTTATGGTGTGTTTCTCAGATGAGCCACCTAGGGCCATCTTAGCTCTATTGTTTTAAATATAAGATTTATAATTTAGCAAAATTAAATTAATATAGAAAAAAGGTAATTCTTAAACTTTCACATTTTCAATATTATCTAAACATAGACATTATAAATGAGACAAAGCCCGCCCGCTTAGCACAGTAGGTAGAGCTTTGGTCTAGGGATCGTGGGGTCGTGAGTTCGATCATCGGGCGGGGCGTATGTTCTCCATGACTATTTGATAATCGACATTGTGTCAGAAATCATTAGTCCTCCACCTCTTATTCATCTGGGGAAGTTGGCAGTTACTTGCGGAGAACAGGTTTGTACTGGTACAGAATCCAGGAAAACTGGTTAGGTTAAATGCCCGCCGTTGCATAACTGAAATAATGTTGGAAAACCCAAAACAAACAAACAAACAAATGAGATAAAATTTAGACAGACAGCATAGTTCGATGAAAACAACACAAGAAATGGATACTTGTTTCCCAGTAGTTTCCGGACCGAAATCGCTAGTTTTTGCCAGTAACTTTCAAACAAAACATAATAGAAACATATTTTTTTTACAGAAAAGAGGCTAGATTCTTCATTAACACCATGCAGAAGTTGTATTACTCTTTTGTTATTAACACCATGCAGAAGTTGTATTACTCTTGCGTTCATAACACAAATATAGATGAGGTCTCAAAAGGTGCAATTATTTCCGTTAATATCTCAGTTAGTACGAGTAGTTTTCCGGACCTTTCGCTGTAAAAGTTGTAAACATTCTCTAAAAGCAAACATTTCCGATTTCGTAATATATATTCAAAATTAAAACATAATTCTAAGGCGTGATGATGATTTGAATAGTATATTTTTAGAATTTTGCAAATAATAGATTTATAATACGCTTATTACAGTTTTTTTCTTGGATTTAACGTCGCACCGACACATGACAGGTCATATGGCGATTTTCCAGCTTTAATGGTGGAGGAAGACCCCAGGTGCCCCTCCGTGCATTATTTCATCACGAGCGGGCACCTGGGTAGAACCACCGACCTTCCGTAAGCCAGCTGGATGGCTTCCTCACATGAAGAATTCAACGCCCTGAGTGAGGCTCGAACCCACATCGATGAGTGGCAAGTGATTTGAAGTCAGCGACCTTAATCACTCGGCCACGGAGGCCCCCGCTTATTACAGTTACCTCTAACTACGTTTGAATGACGTTTGCAACGTTATGCTTAAAATGACGGGACGTATTGAGCGGACTGGTAATATTACAAAAAAATAAAGAACTTTTAATAAAATTAACAACTTTTTTCTAAAAAAAGGAAAGAACAAGACAGGTCTCAAAATTGGTAGCCTAATGCCCTGACCACTCGGGCATGGGCTTGATTGTTAGACGGTATAGTAGGCAAATGCCTGTCTATTTTGGTTCCAATTTTTATCGATGATTTTATGCCGTGGTATAGTGAATATGTCGATTTTTTTTTATTTTCATTGTTTTATTTTATCACTCTCGGAGTGATTTACTGTATCGTCTGTAAATGGGAGCATCAATTGACTGATGTTTACTTTCAACTGGCCTCAATTTTTGCGCATGCGCACTGTAACTGGAATTCCCCTACAGTTCTCCATAGAATTATTCTTGTTTCGTTGTAAATACTATCCACGGCTGTAAATCGTCGATGCATGCAATACTTGTATGCTTACAATTGTGAATGATTATGATAAAGCAGTGACATTTTTCACAGATTCATTTCTTCAAAATATAAATATCAAAATGTATTATAATCAATGTAACAATTACTGTATCATTACTGTACATTCTTGTTAGTAATTGGCATCGTTTAAAACATATTGATCATAGGTATGAATTTCATTAATGAAACTAAAGATAATCATGATAATGCCAGTTATTGGCAATAGTGCATAATCTGTCATGTACTAAAATTGTATTGCAGGATGCGAATGGAAACACCTTAATACAATCAAATGCAACCAATTTTGAACGGCTGCAAACTGATACGAATTACTTACTTTCGAAATTATTTGATGGATTATCGAAGGTTTGTCTATTTATATTATACCATTTGGTAACTATACTTTAATTGTAACACATCTTTAAACTTGATCAAAGATAAACGAGTTCTAAAAATGTAAAAATGTATTAATTGTTAAAAAAAGTAGAAAGCACCAGGAAAGGAACTTTACACAATGGCCAACATATTAGGAATCGAAATATAATAACAAAATTTGCTTTTTTACTTGAATATCGGTAATTGTTATTTCTTTCTATCTGCAATAGGTTTTGATATTTGGTTGATATTGCAGAAAGTAATATTGAATTCATTCTTATTATTACTCTCCGACAGTGCACGTTCAGGTGCAAATTTAGCAGAAAATGCCTTTTCTAACCGTGTTATAATGCATATTCTGTATTGTGGATGTATTTCTATCTGTTTTTAACATAAGGTTAATTGTGCTATGGGACTTCAGCCACTGTTTGTAAACAATATCAAATTTTAACATTTAACATCTAATAATAATACTAATAGTAGTTATTAAAAGGAAAGATGATTTATTATGCACTAGGATGAAAACATATTTGATAATTAGACTACTGCTAAAATATTTGGTGAAATAAGCATCAATTAGGTGTAATGTTTGTTAAGATTCATAACAAGTAAAGACAAGTACATCAAAGAAAAACAGTTTTTTTTTCGAAAACTGTATTGTGCATCACAAGATATTCAAGTGATAAAATCTGTTAATCGTAGATACCAAAACCAAGAATGGCTGCTTAAAAAATACATTTAGCGAATCAACAATGTATAGTTGAAATGACTGAGTATAAGTGCAAGTGGCTGAAGATTTATTAGATATATACGTATGCCTTTAAACAAGGAAGCATAGTTCTGAATAAATATGCAAAGTCTCAAGAATACTTCAGTGGGTCAATTGATATTTTTTGACATATTTTGTGTAAATTTCATACAAATTGGTCTGCTGATGCGTCAAGTGTGGTGTGCTGTGTGTTGTGTGTTTGTCACCTTCCGCTTTCAGCCTCCACCGCTGGCTAGCCTTCTGGTGAAAAAGGAGCCGAGTGCGTAAGTCTTCCCTGCCAGTACATAGCCTCTCTGCAGACAAGCCCTTTTGCAGTGCCTCCGAGTTGGCGCCACACGGTAACTGAGCACATTGCGGCCTCAGTTAGAACTGCAGGGGACTCGGAGGAGGTCTGCCCCCAGACATGTTGCATGCTAGGCCCACCGGTGTGTGGACACGCCCTGATGCCTATGAACAGACCCCCAGCTATGGGACAAATAGCTCCTGTGTTCCCAGGATAGGGTTTTAACTCGGAACTAAGGGTGAGGTAACCCCGAAAGAAACCTAGAGAGTTGAAGACAGAGGTGCTGGGCCATTGGCACTCTCTTAACGAACCACAGCACCATGCAATATCGCTATGACTACACAACCATCCGGTATTCAACAATGTGGTGCTGAATCTCTGAGGTCCCTCCAGGGGGATTCAGTGCCGGGCTCTGAGCCTCGACAGAGTCCACCCACAGCTACTGGGGATCCCTCCTTCAATCCACAACATGCAAAGAGAAGAAGGAGGAACATACCAAGGAAAAGAACCAATTCGCATTAACCTTTCAGGCTGATGCATTGGAATGCGGAGGGTGTCTTTAACAAGAAAGCTGAACTTGAGCATATCCTCCATGAGAAAGACATCAATGTCTATTGCATTCAGGAAACTCACCTACAGCCAGAGAAATCCTTCAAAGTCAGAGGATACCAGTGTTTCCGCTGTGACAGAATTGGCAGACGAAAAGGAGGCATCATGACATTGGTCAGGAACAACATCAGCGCTGTCCAGACCAACACGCATATGGATGACTCCGAGTTCCAAGTTCTGAGCCTCAGAAAGAACGAGTTCAGTTTGAAACTTGTGAACATATACTCTCCAAGTGACACAGCTCTGTCCCTTGACAAAGTTACAGCTGATGAAACCAGGTTCATGATTGTAGGAGACTTTAACAGTCACTCACAAAGCTGGGGATATGACCACATGGATAAACGTGGAGAGGAAGTGGAGACCTGGCAAGATGATAACAAGCTAAACCTCATCAACAAGCCAGATGATCTCCCAACTTTTTACTCCAGAAGCTGGCGAACAACATCAACCCCTGATCTTGCTTTATGTACTGATGACATACATGGACATGTCAAGCGGGAAGTCAATGAACAACTAGGAGGTAGCGACCATCGCCCAGTCCAACTTACTATGGACCGCATAGCCTCTACTTCACCTAACATCCCCAGATGGAACTACAAGAAGGCCAGGTGGACCTTTTACCAAAGTCTGAGTGATTAGCTCTGTAAAGACATCAGAGTGGAAGGTAGAGACACCAACCCGGTTGTCAAAGACTTCAACGCCAGTATACTTAAGGCTGCTTACAGCGCCATTCCAAGGGGAACAAGACAGGACTATAAGCCCTACTGGAGTGATGAGTTGGAGAATCGACAGGCAAAGTTATCAGAAGCCAAGGAGGAAGCAGAAAACAATCCCTCACAAGAAAGTAACCCTCTCTCTACAGCAAGCCAAGGCCAAATTCCTCAGGCACAAACGGGAAGCACAGAGGAAGAGCTGGAGAAACAAAACAGCCTCGCTCAACCTAGAGCGAGATGGCCAAAAGCTGTGGAGATTGACGAGACAGCTGAACGATGAAGAAACAGAAGAGGCTCAGTAACTCTGGAAGAGAATGGTGAACTGTTGACGGGTAAACAAGCGGCAAACACTTTTGCCTCTGACGACAAAGATGTTTCCAACATCCGCATCAACAGGGAACGGCAAAGGGAAGCCCGAAGAGAAAAAAAGGGAAAGGCAGACAAGCCAAGTGACACCAGAATGCATGAAGCAGGGTCTTAAACTGCATGAGCTACAGACAGCTCTTAGGCAGTTGAAGACAAAGAAGGCTCCTGGACCAGATGGTGTCACAAATGAAATGCTGACCAATCTAGGCACTGTAGCAATTTGCAAACTCCTGGAAATTTGCAACTACAGCTAGACACAAGGACTGCTTCCACAGATATGGAAAGAGGCAGTCATGATCCCCATCCACAAGAAAGGGAAGGATCCAAAGAAGGCTGCAAGCTACCGCCCAATCAGCCTATCAGCCTAACCAGCTGTGTTGGAAAGACCATGGAGAGGATTGTGAATGCACGCCTGAAGTGGTACATGGAGATTAACAACCTATTCGTAACGCAACAAGCTGGCTTCAGACAATTCCTCTCCACTGAGGACCAGACCACTTATCTATCGCAAGAGATAGAGGACCCCTTCCAAGAGCAGAAAGTCGTGCTTACAGCATGGATTGATCTGCAGAGGGCGTTTGACAAAGTCTGGACTGATGGACTCCTTGTCAAGCTGATGAGGACTGGAGTAGGAGGTCACATGCTGAGGTGGATTAAGTCATACCTCCACAACAGGAGAGCAAGAGTCAATTTAGAACATGCCAGCTGTAGGAAGTTCCTGTTGCGTCATGGTGTCCCACAAGGCGGAGTCTTATCCCCTACTCTCTTCTTGCTTTTCATCAATGACCTTGTGTCTGAACTACTGAAAGGAGTTAAGGCTGCCCTCTACGCTGACGATCTGGTGTTATGGTGTAAGGAAGAACATGCCACTACAGCCACATACAGGATGCAAGAAGCCATTAACAAGCTTTCAGCTTGGGCTGAAGATTGGTGGGTATCGATCAATATAGAGTAATCGTCCACTACACTATTTTCCCTGTCGTCAAAGCAGAGGGCGGGTAAAATCAAGATGGGAAATACTTCGCTGATTGAAGCAGACGAGGCAAAATACCTCGAAGTGACCTTTGACAAACGGCTAACCTGGAAGCCCCACATTAGTCAAGCAGAAGGGAAGGCCCGTAGGCGTAAGAAGCTTGCCATGATGCGCAAACTTGCTGGAACAATATGGGGAGCAAATGAGCAAATACTCAAGACAGTATATCAGGGAACAGTGAGACCCCATTTAGAGTATAGCTCAACTGCCTGGTCCACTACTGCCAAAACTAACCAACAGGCTTTAGACAAGGTCCAGAACCAAGCATTGCGGATCATGACAGGTGCTACAAAGTCTACACCAGTTAAAATTTTTATACGCCATATTTCTTCTAAGTCCTAATTTGCTAATCGCTTACTATAAATTTCATTATACACTTTAAAAGTGTTTCATTAAGTCTCAATTTTCGCACATTTTTCATTCAGATAGATAGTATATTTCGTACTTTCAATCTTAGAAGTTATAATAGGATACTTGTCTCGTACGCATTTAAAAGTTACAATCTGATAAATAGAATTTAGACGGGTACCAGTGATATTGGTTTCCAGCTACTTAGAAATTATAACATAGAAGGAACCAGAAATATCGGTTCTCTTTTAAAACAGAGGGCGCTTCAATTGGCTATTCCAGAAAATATCCGCACCCCACCCCCCATCATAGAAGGCATTTCAGCCAACAAATACCCCCTTGGACAAGCATAAGTAGGAGGATCACCCCTTGGACGAAGTAATTTTACACAGTGTACCCCCCTGGACAACCTAAGAAAGGCAATTTTACAGAAACTTACCCCCTCGACAAGCAATCATTAAAGTCCCTCTGGACAACCTATGGAAGGTATTTTTTTAAACCAGATCCCTTGCCCCCTCCACCCGCCCCCCCCCCACCCCCTCTGACCCGGACAAGCCATCTTAAAAGACCTCCCTGGAGAGACAGCCCCTGGACAACCTTGACCTAACTCCCACTGGACAACCTATGTAAGGCATCCCACAACCCCTGGAAAAGCCGTCACAAAAGATTCCCAATGCCCCTTTAAACAGACACCCACTGGACAACCTATTTTCCAGGAAAAATGCCTTACATATAGGTTTCAGGTAAGTGTCTTTTTTTAGGGGAGAGGGCTGTTCTTTTGAGATGGCTTTTCCAGGGGTGGAGGGGGGGGGGGATGTTTTTCAGAAAAAGAATGCCTTTTATAGGTTGTCCAATGGGTGTCTGTTTAAGAGGGGGCAGGGTATTTTCAGACGGCTTTTCTAGGGGGGTATTTTTCAGAAAAAAGTAATACCTGTTCCAAATATGTTGTTCTGGGGGTGTCTGTCCAGAGGCGTCTCTGGATATAGCTTGACCACGGGTGGGGGGGGGGGGGGGGGGGGGAGGGAGGTCAGAAAAAATGCCTTTCATATAGGTTGTTAAGTGGGCGTCTGTTTAAAGAGGGATGTCTTTTGAGACAGCTTTTCTGGAGAGATTTTTTGGAAATAAAAATCCATTCCATAGGTTGTCCAGGGGCGGGGGTGTCTGTCCAGGGTGCGGGGCCTCTGGAAACAGCTTGTACATGGGGATGTTTTTTTAGGCAAAATGCCTTCCATAGGTTGTCCAGGGGGTGTCTGTCCAGAGGGATCTTTTGAGATGGCTTGTTAAGTTGTGTGTGGGGGGGGGGGGGGGGGGGGGGGTAGGGGGGGGTCAGAAACAGATGCCTTCCATGGGTTGTCAAGGGGGTGCGCGTCAGAGGGGGGGGGGGGGGGAGGGTGGTGTCTTCTTTCACGATGGCTTGTCCGGGGAGGGGGTTATTTTTCTTGAAAAATGGAAAAAATGCCTTACTTAGGTTTTCCAGGGGGTACACTGTATCAAATTACTCTGGTTACTTTGTCCAGGGGATGTTTTACCTACATATGCTTGTCCAAGTGGGGGTGGGGGTTAGGGGTGTGTCCAAGGGGTTATTTGTGGGCTTAAACGTAAACGTTTGCCTTTTTCATCCGAGGCAAATATGATACGCCCAAACATATACATATTCGATTGGAACAGAACATGTTTAAAATTTCGAATATAATGGTTAACAGTATCCTGATACCCGGTAATATCATAGGTGAATAGCTTAGTATTTTACAATATTTGTTGCTTATCTAAGAATAAAGATTTATTGAACTCTATGAAGAGATACTGTCCATGATATACAGTCGAATACCGTTACCTCGATATTCAAGGGACTGTAAAAATTGCATCGACGTATCCAAAGTTCTTCGTAACGATATCGACTGTCTGGGACTACTTTGTACTTGTGTCGGACGTCTATATTGTAATTATATCCAATGCGTATTCCAGGGGGTTTGAAAGGGAAAAGAAATAATATAAAACGTAAATACGATTTTAATTTTATTGACAAATAAAGCAGTTTAATTAAATAGTAAATACATGTACATACATACAACTTTTTTAATTTTTCAAAATATACGTGAAAACATTAGCATTTTTATTCTTTCCCTAAAGAAGTCTGAATGCAGCGGTAATGTTCCTAGCTGAGTAGTCATTTTGACTGTGCTTCGATAACGAAAATTTGCCAGTTAAATACGCATATTGTTACTCAATCCTAAATGGCAGATTTTTACTCCGTCAAACAGAAAAATATTTCATCCAAATTAGTTGTTATATTGGAAAACAGCTTGCTCGCTTGCACGCTGTTTTATAAGACTAATTATTGGGAATTAAATGCAAACTTCCTGACATTTAAATTGGATTAAAGACTAAATAACAAACAAAACAAACACACAAACTAGCTTGATTATTATTAATACATCGCCGAACAACAGTAGGTTGATTTTCACACCTTACAAATAACATGGATATTTTTTGACAAGCTGTGATATCGACGAAACCAGGTGTAAAAACAATACAGGTAAGTTGAGGGGACTGAAAAATCTCATCGAGCTAAACAAAATATCGAGCAAATCATATCGAGGTAATGATAGATAATTACATTAAAATATACAGGGAAAAATCGGGACCAACTAAAACACATCGTGCTAACCGGAGTATCGAGCTAACCGATATCGAGGTAACGATATTCAACTGTATATTCATGCTTAATGTGACCTTTTTTCTTTTTCATTCCGATGCTCGTAGGAGCTTAGTGACAAACAGTCAGAATCTGGCACGGAAGGGACCATTTCTGTATGTATGTTTAATATTTACTTAAATTACAATTATACGACTCCTTAAGGGACTGACATCCAGATCGTTCAACAACAACAATTTAAGATATCTTGAAAATGCTAAATTTCTCAACAATGCTTTGAAACTTAATTACTGACGTACTTTATGTTACGGAAAACACATTAGAATTAGTCGTTTTTACAATTTTTTTCAAAACAAAAATCGAAAAGTGTTTGTAACGGTTTACTCGAAGTAAACTGCATCATTTATAAATATCTATATTCAACGCGTATTGAATATAAAGTCCTCTATAGCGCTTTTGGTAGCGGCAAATTGGTCAATTGCCGCGGCTGTCCGGATTGGATTCCCGACGCGGTCATTTCTTATAGTGATCTGGCATTTTTAAAACATTTAAGAAACTAAAACTCATATTCTATATTCATAAATTTGCTTTCAAATTGAAGTTTGGTCTTATTATTAACATTATGAATATGTGTTTTTGTTTCTAAAATACACTTTAATTAAAACTTTAATGATTTTAACGAAATTCAGGACTTAAAAAGTCTTTGACACCATTCATGAAAAAGTAATTTAGTGTTTTATAAACACGAATGAAGCATTCCAATAAATATGTAGATATTTATCTTTTTAGACATTTTGCTATGTTTGTCTTTTATTTGTAGGGTATTTCTGAATCGGGCACGGAAGAAGATTCTGTCAGCGTTTCCGTACGTACTTCATCTGTATAATTTCGACTTTGAAGTCATAAATACACTTAATAGCGTGTTTACTTTATTTTATATAAATTGAGCAACTTCAAACGGCGACAGCACAGTCACATGGAGATCTTTTAAAATGTCTGTAAATGTATATGTTGTAAAGACCACTTACATTGCTAATGAAAGTAAAGACAGGTTGGGATCGAAACGTCTGCTCCGTGCGATTAAACCTAAGCTGGCCTGTCCTGAGAAAACATGAATAATATGTAACAAGTAGATGTGAGTTTACTACACACAGCTATAATCTAATAACTTGTAATTAGTTAGACAATGAGCCACCACTGCACGGGCCTTAACATTTTAAGCATTATCATGATAATAAGACCAAATATTCCCAGCAGTAATATATAGAGATATATATTCATATGCAGAATGTATTACTCTTTTGTCATTTTCTATTTATATGTTATATCTTCCATTTATAGTGACACGGTATTTGTTTTATCAGGATTTAATTCATAAAACGGTGAAACAAGTAAAATTTAATAAAATGCGTAGTATTGAAAATAATTTTTTTATTTCATATTTTGCTGAAATGATTAAACATCATTAGGTATTGTATATTTTCCCTTATTGTGTATAGATGAGTATAGTATATTCATTACTTTGTTTAAATAATGCTTTTTGCTTTAGTCATCTTAACTGTGTCATTGCTTGGAGTTGATTTTGGATTCAAGTATTGATCTATTACTTTTTATACATATATTCATTAAGTTTCTAAGTTCGAGTTAGAAAGTTAAACAAATGTCAAAGAAATGCTTTAAGGTCCCAAACATATTTGAGTGCATCAAAAATTTGATCAACTGTTTTGGCCCCCAGTACCAATGATCCGGATGGCAAACTTTTTCTACTCTCTTCCTCATACCTCATACAATTTGCATCCATCTGAAATTAAACTTCATAACCTTGAAGTAAACATGTGCATTTTATCGGGACTTACATGTCCAGTTATCATTTGTGGAGTTAAAGATTTTTTTTTTACTTTGAAATGTTACAGCTATATCAGCATATTTCGGACAACTCAGTTTCCAGCCAAGTGATAAACCTGGTATACATCATCAACTTGAAGTGCTCATATTTGTCGGGTTTCAATGTTCAATTATTTCTTCTGGAATAATAGCCATTTTAGTTGTTTGAAATATTACAACTACATCAGAATATTGTGTAAGCATTTCAACCTACAGTTTCCATCCAAATAAAATGCAACTTCATACACATCATTAACTAGAAATGTACATTTTTGAGTTATGAGTTATGGCCCTTTTATATACTTTGCAATATTACAACTAAATCAGCTTCTGTCATCCAGGCTGAAGTTTTCATCCAATTTATTAAAACTTTGTACATACGTCTTCAGCATCAAGTGGACAGGCACATGCTACTATTAGATTAATGCCCTTAATAAATTCATTTTCTCATGTTGTAGCCATATTACAACTTTATTTATTGCACTACCAAGCTTTTTCAGGGTGAATGTGCCAGAGTGTATATATCAGAAAGCCACAGACTAACAATGTTTTATCTTGAGTAAAATTGTTAAAAAGTAAATATGTATATTATGTTATGTTAGAATGTAAGTCTTTGATAATAAAAAACAACATTTAAACTGCTTCTGTAAGTGCAAATATTTTAAAGTCAGTAAAATTGCACAAGGACAAATATGTTTTCACGATGGAAAATGTAATGCAGCTATCTAAGGAAGAAAGTGTCGTGTGGTTTCAGCAATTACAATTTTCTACACACCATTAAAATATTTAATTCTGCGAGTATGAGGCAAGCTTTTGTTTTGCTACATTTCTGAATGGCTTAGCGACCTTAAATGCATACTTAGGGCAATAATGGCTATGACTTTGCTGCAACTCAGCTGCAACTCGGTCAGTTAGTAATTGGATTACAAATTAAATGTTAATCAAATTAAACATTTTTTTTTTCAATGTCAAAAAAGTAATACTTGAAAAAAAAAATTACAATGCTATAGAAAATGTTAAGTACTGACGTTCAAAATATGGTTTGATATATTCTATAAATGAGTATCAACAGTTTGTCAAAAGGCTTTTTATCTATCGCTCGAGATAAGATGTTGATCGCTCAAGATAATATGTTGATCGCTCGAGATAAGATGTTGATCGCTCGAGATAAAATGTTGATCGCTCAAGATAATATGTTGATCGCTCAAGATAATATGTTGATCGCTCGAGATAAGATGTTGATCGCTAAAGATAAGATGTCGTGCGCATGAGATAAGATGATGATCGCTCGAAAAAATATGTTGATCGCTCGAGATAAGATGTTGATCGCTCAAGATAAGATGTTGATCGCTCAAGAGAATATGTTGATCGCTCGATCTAAAATGTTGATCGCTCAAGATAATATGTTGATCGCTCAAGATAATATGTTGATCGCTGAAGATAAGATGTTGATTGCTCAAGATGTTGATCGCTCAAGATAATTTGTTGATCGCCCGAGATAAGATGTTGATCGCTAAAGATAAGATATCTCTCGAGACAAGATGTTGATCGCTCAAGTTGATATGTTGATCGCTCAAGATAATATGTCGATCGCTCGGGAAAAGATGTTGATCGTTCGAGATAAGATGATGATCACTCAAGATAATATATTGATCGCTCAAGATAATATCTTGAACCCTCGAAATAAGATGTTGATCGCTTAAGATAATATGTTGATCGCTCAAGAGGATATGTTGATCGCTCGAGATAATATGTTAATCGCTCGAGATAAGATGTTGATCGCTCAAGATAAGATGTCGTGCGCATGAGATAAGATGTTGATCGCTCGAAATAAGAGTATAATCGCTCAAGAGAATATGTTGATCGCTCGAGATAACATGTTGATCGCTCGAGATAATATGTTGATCGCTCAAGTTGATATGTTGATCGCTCGGGAAAAGATGTTGATCGCTCAAGAAAAGATGTTGATCGCTCAAGATAATATGTTGATCACTCGAGATAAGATGATGATCACTCAAGATAATATCTTGAACCCTCGAGATAAGATGTTGGTCGCTCAAGATAATATGTTGATCGCTCAAGATAAGATGTTGATCGCTTAAGATAATAATTATGTTGATCGCTCAAGATGATATGTTGATCGCTCGAGATAAGATGTTGATCGCTCGAGATAAGATGTCGTGCGCGCGAGATAAGATGTCGTGTGCATGAGATAAGATGTTGATCTCTCGAGAGAAGATGTCGTGCGCACGAGATAAGTAGATGTTGATCGCTCAAGATAATATGTTGATCGCTCAAGATAATATGTTGATCGCTAAATATAAGATGTTGTGCGCACGAGATAAGATGTTGGTCGCTAAAGATTGGATGTCATGTGCTCGAGATAATTTAATCTTAAAAAAAATAATAGCATGTGCTAAACATACCACCATAGGATCATTACGCCAGTAAGCAGAATTGTTAATATTGAAACTGTCATACTTTCGCTTTTTAATCACCTTTTCATTGCAGTGCCAGACCCACCAAATATCTATGTTAAAAGTATAAATGACTTAATCTTTGTTTGGCAATGTCATAACAAAATTAGAAAAGACATTTTAACTGAAATCTTTAAAGAAGTTGGCATGATTAATTTAAATTCTATTGTTTCAGCTTTAAAATCACGTTGATAAGACTTACATGTATAGTAAAACATAATTGAAAATGGCTAGATATTATTAACAAATTTTTCAACATAAGTAAGTTGCTAAACTGTGGTATTCATTATGTACAGAATATAATAAACAATATTTCCAATATATTCTTGAAAGACACTCTAAACACATATATAATACGTTGCAATTGCTAAGATTTTGACAGTAAGACAGATTAAATTTAATGCGGATATTCTATTTGACGGTAAGAGTGTGTTTTCGAAACCATAGTTTGATTTTGGGATCCACTGTGTAGGAGACTTGTTAAATTCTGATATATTGATTTTGCAACTTTAATGAGTTCAACTATGATAAACTGATAAACATATATTGAAAAGGGTAATCTGAATAATATGTATCATAGTGAATGTGGTAAGGGAAATTCAATATAAAAATCTGGATGACTCACATGAAACAAACCTTTTATCATTTTTTCTATATAGTAAACACAGAGAACTTAAACGAAAGAACCTTGATTATAGATGAATTATAGATTTAATTGGCATAAAATATACTTTGTATAATTGAGAGCGTAAGTGAGGTTTTGTCTTTTTTCATTTTTCCTACTTATACTCGATACGATTAATATGCAGTTATTGTATTAGAAGTAGGCAATATAGATAAAAGGGATATAATCTATACCTATCTCTACATGACACTAACTCATTTGCTTTTGAATGATATTTTATATATTTTGTCTTTCTTTTATTTTATATATATCATAGAACATCACAATTTTGATATGTAAGCTTTCACATGATAAATGTATTGCATGAAATATTATTATATGGAACCTTATTGAATGTCAAGGATGTAAACGCATATTTGTGAGTTTGCTAAATTTTTATATATTGAGAAAGTCAGTAAAAGGGGTAATCCGTTTTTGAGCCTCAAAAATGGAAAAAAATGTAATTGAATTGTGTACAATCCGTAACATTAACAGGTACGGAAAATGTCCTTGAGTTTACAAATAACAAAAGCGTAACAGATACTGATATGTCATATGCGATGTTGGTAGATCATTTTCAAAAAACACAGATTCTTTTTTAAACTTACTATGTACAGAATTACGAGGTATATCTGCCGCATAAATGCTTATTTCCTTATGGAAGATAAGAAGAATGTTTTCTTGTTGTAAACAGTTAAAAGCAATTTTAACGTATTTATTACAGACTGATGATACACACCTTGATTCTGGCGTAGCAGCGGATAATGTTTCAGAAGAAGGGGGCTCGAGCACATTGTCTGGTAGTGACCCAATTGAATTCATGGTAGAAGTATATCTGCCATGTATGAAACACATCATAAACGTCAAGGATATTATAACAATCCTTCATTTCGTGAGTAAGTAAAGCTTTGGAGGATTGTATCCATATAATTCTTTTAAGTTTTTGCAGTCAGGGAAAATCATCGTATACATGTATTCATTTACCAATTTTTTGAAGTCTTAAAATATCTAGGATTTTGATAGAGTCAAACTAATAAAAACTTTGTACAAAACCACCGAACTAATCTGAATTGATATTACATGTATCATTTAAAATAACAGCGCAATGTATGCATTTTTAGAAGATATATTTTACATATGATACATGCCACATCAAATAATAATACTAACGTACAAAACAAGAGTGTCCCGTCAGGCCAATCACCGCATATTTTGAGCTGAAGACAACAAACTACAACGTTGACAAATCACAATAAGGAAACTACGATCATAGTGAAAAGTCGGCATCACTATGATAAAAACACAAATCTACGATTTTGGAAAGTCAAAACAATAAAAGTACGATGCCGAAAAGTCGAAATGTTAGAATAATGTAGTAGTTCTATCAATGTCCTGTCGACTTCTGCAGTTTCTAAATCGTAACATGCGACGATGTCCGTAACGGGACACAATAATACTGTTTAATATTTACATTGTGAAAATCGTATGGAGTCAGGGTGAAGACATATTATTTGATTTTATAGGGCTATCGATTTTATAAATCCATGCAGGTAAGTAGATACTCTAACCAAAGTCTAAGCAAATATTTGTTTGAAAATTGAGACATCGCTGCTAATCTTTATTGAAGGCTAACAGGATTTAATATCTCACGCAGGTTTTATCTTACCACAAATAATGAACTATAGATGCGTAATTACAGCAGATAGATTTGAATAAAGCCATGCAATGACAACAGATAAGGGTTTCGGAAAAAAAACAAGAATCAGATCAATCAATGCCTTTTAGACAAAGTTTGTCAACAAACAGGCTTTTTGTTTAAAAACTTAAAACCCAGACAATGGTACAAAACCGTGACATGTTAAAATACACTTTGAAATGGTAACACGTTTGTTGACTACATATGTGTCTAAACATATGCAACCAATGTCTTGAAAATGGAAAATTCACACAATTTAAACTACAGGTTACAGAGACATACAAATGTAACACTTTAAAATAATAAATAACTGGTGCGGAAATGACAGTAAAGTTGGTAGGCAGTTGGTAGTTGGTAGTTGGACATTCGAATAACCAACTACTTACTAGTTGCCAGTTGGTTATTCAAAACGTATAAGCAAGTCTGATTACCTTTTAAAACATAATGATAAAAAATCATTCTTATCCATGCTTTGTACTTTAATATTAATCTTCATTTCCTACATTGCATTCAGCAGTCTCAAAAGTACATGGAGAGCCAGTTGCCAATTCGCGATATGTTTCAGAAAAGCTCTTTTTCAGTCACAAATGGATAAAATCATTCAATATGACATTTTATATGGTCTTTCGTATCAATATCTGACACTTTCAATGTAAAGATCAGTCTTGGAAACACTCAGGAGAGCCAGTTGCCAATTCGCGTGCGAATAACCAACTGCCTACTGGTAGGCAGTTGGTTATTCGACATTTTACAGACAGTCATAGTTTTGGTCGAAAATGATAAAAAATCAATCTAGTCCTTGTTTCATTCTTTAAGTTATTATTATTATTAAATTTAATGTATTCCTTTCAATGCATTCAACAGTCGTCTCAAACTGCACCAGGAGAGCCAATTGCCAATTCGCGATATGTTTCAGAAAAGCCTTTTTTTCAGACACATATGCATTAAAATAATTCAATTTTACATATATTTTGTACTTTCATATCAATATCCGACACTGTCAACGTATAGGCCAGTCTTGGAAACACTCACGAGAGCCAGTTGCCAATTCGCGTGCGAATAACCAACTGCCTACTGGTAGGCAGTTGGTTATTCAACATTTTACTGACAGTCATTATTTTGGTAGAACATGATAAAAAATTCATTCTAACCCTTGTTTTGTTCTTTTATGTTAGTATTTATTCTTTTAAATGCATTCAACAGTCTCAAAATGCACCAGGAGAGCCAGTTGCCAATTCGCGATATGTTTCAGAAAAGCCTTTTTTTCAGACACATATGAATAAAATAATTCAATTTTACATATATTTTGTTCTTTCATATCAATATCCAACACTTTCAACGTATAGGCTAATCTTGGAAACACTCAGGAGAGCCAGTTGCCAATTCGCGTGCGAATAACCAACTGCCTACTGGTAGGCAGTTGGTTATTCGATATTTTACTGACAGTCATTGTTTTGATAGAACATGATAAAAAATTAATTCTAACTCTTGTTTTATTCTTTTATGTTAGTATTTATTCTTTTAAATGCATTCAAAAGTCTCAAAATGCACCAGGAGAGCCAGTTGCCAATTCGCGATATGTTTCAGAAAAGTCTTTTTTTCAGACACATATGAATAAAATAATTCAATTTTACATATATTTTGTTCTTTCGTATCAATATCCAACACTTCCAACGTATAGGACAGTCTTGGAAACACTCAGGAGAGCCAGTTGCCAATTCGCGTGCGAATAACCAACTGCCTACTGGTAGGCAGTTGGTTATTCGACATTTTACTGAGAGTTATTGTTTTGGTAGAACATGATATAAAATTCATTCTAACCCTTGTTTTGTTCTTTTATGTTAGTATTTATTCTTTTAAATGCAATCAAAAGTCTCAAAATGCACCAGGAAAGCCAGTTGCCAGTTCGCGATATGTTTCAGAAAAGCCGACTTTTCAGACACATGTGCAAAAAATAATCCAATTCTACATATATTTTGTTCTTTTGTATCAATAACCGACTCTTTCAACGTATAGGCCAGTCTTGGAGACACTCAGGAGAGCCAGTTGCCAATTCGCGTGCGAATAACCAACTGCCTACTGGTAGGCAGTTGGTTATTCAACATTTTACAGACAGTCATAGTTTTGGTTGAAAATGATAACAAAATCAATCTAGTCCTTGTTTCGTTCTTTAATGTTAATATTTATTCCTTTCAATGCATTCAACAGTCCCAAAATGCACCAGGAGAGCCAGTTGCCAATTCGCGATATGTTTCAGAAAAGTCTTTTTTTCAGACACATATGAATAAAATAATTCAATTTTACATATATTTTGTTCTTTCGTATCAATATCCAACACTTCCAACGTATAGGACAGTCTTGGAAACACTCAGGAGAGCCAGTTGCCAATTCGCTTGCGAATAACCAACTGCCTACTGGTAGGCAGTTGGTTATTCGACATTTTACTGACAGTCATAGTTTGGTAGAACATGATAAAAAATTCATTCTAACCCTTGTTTTGTTCTTTTATGTTAGTATTTATTCTTTTAAATGCATTCAACAGTCTCAAAATGCACCAGGAGAGCCAGTTGCCAATTCGCGATATGTTTCAGAAAAGCAGATTTTTCAGACACATATGAATAAAATAATTCAATTTTACATATATTTTGTTCTTTCATATCAATATCCGACACTTTCAACGTATAGGCTAATCTTGGAAACACTCAGGAGAGCCAGTTGCCAATTCGCGTGCGAATAACCAACTGCCTACTGGTAGGCAGTTGGTTATTCGACATTTTACTGACAGTCATTGTTTTGGTAGAACATGATAAAAAATTCATTCTAACCCTTGTTTTGTTCTTTTATGTTAGTATTTATTCTTTTAAATGCATTCAACAGTCTCAAAATGCACCAGGAGAGCCAGTTGCCAATTCGCGATATGTTTCAGAAAAGCAGATTTTTCAGACACATATGAATAAAATAATTCAATTTTACATATATTTTGTTCTTTCATATCAATATCCGACACTTTCAACGTATAGGCTAATCTTGGAAACACTCAGGAGAGCCAGTTGCCAATTCGCGTGCGAATAACCAACTGCCTACTGGTAGGCAGTTGGTTATTCGACATTTTACTGACAGTCATTGTTTTGATAGAACATGATAAAAAATTAATTCTAACTCTTGTTTTATTCTTTTATGTTAGTATTTATTCTTTTAAATGCATTCAAAAGTCTCAAAATGCACCAGGAGAGCCAGTTGCCAATTCGCGATATGTTTCAGAAAAGCCGATTTTTCAGACACATGTGCATAAAATAATTCAATTTTACATATATTTTGTTATTTTGTATCAATAACCGACTCTTTCAACGTATAGGCCAGTCTTGGAGACACTCAGGAGAGCCAGTTGCCAATTCGCGTGCGAATAACCAACTGCCTACTGGTAGGCAGTTGGTTATTCGACATTTTACAGACAGTCATAGTTTTGGTTGAAAATGATAACAAAATCAATCTAGTCCTTGTTTCGTTCTTTAATGTTAATATTTATTCCTTTAAATGCATTCAACAGTCCCAAAATGCGCCAGGAGAGCCAGTTGCCAATTCGCGATATGTTTCAGAAAAGTCTTTTTTTCAGACACATATGAATAAAATAATTCAATTTTACATATACTTTATTCTTTTGTATCAATAACCGACTCTTTCAACGTATAGGCCAGTCTTGGAGACACTCAGGAGAGCCAGTTTCCAATTCGCGATATGTTTCAGAAAAGCAGATTTTTCAGACACATGTGCATAAAATAATTCAATTTTACATATATTTTGTTCTTTCGTATCAATATCTGACACTTCCAACGTATAGGTCAGTCTTGGAAACACTCAGGAGAGCCAGTTGCCAATTCGCGTGCAAATAACCAACTGCCTACTGGTAGGCAGTTGGTTATTCGACATTTTACAGAAAGCCATAGTTTTGGTCGAAAATGATAACAAAATCAATCTAGTCCTTGTTTCGTTCTTTAATGTTAATATTTATTCCTTTCAATGCTTTCAACAGTCCCAAAATGCACCAGGAGAGCCAGTTGCCAATTCGCGATATGTTTCAGAAAAGTCTTTTTTTCAGACACATATGAATAAAATAATTCAATTTTACATATATTTCGTTCTTTCGTATCAATATCTGACACTTCCAACGTATAGGTCAGTCTTGGAAACACTCACGAGAGCCAGTTGCCAATTCGCGTGCGAATAACCAACTGCCTACTGGTAGGCAGTTGGTTATTCGACATTTTACTGACAGTCATAGTTTGGTAGAACATGATAAAAAATTCATTCTAACCCTTGTTTTGTTCTTTTATGTTAGTATTTATTCTTTTAAATGCATTCAACAGTCTCAAAATGCACCAGGAGAGCCAGTTGCCAATTCGCGATATGTTTCAGAAAATCAGATTTTTCAGACAAATATGAATAAAATAATTCAATTTTACATATATTTTGTTCCTTCATATCAATATCCGACACTTTCAACATATAGGCTAATCTTGGAAACACTCAGGAGAGCCAGTTGTCAATTCGCGTGCGAATAACCAACTACCTACTAGTAGGCAGTTGGTTATTCGACATTTTACTGACAGTCATTGTTTTGATAGAACATGATAAAAAATTAATTCTAACTCTTGTTTTATTCTTTTGTGTTAGTATTTATTCTTTTAAATGCATTCAACAGTCTCAAAGCAAGAATAGCAAAGTATGTTATCAAAAGTTTTACATTCTTGAGAAAGTATGAAATAAAGTATAATATATTAAGGACAGGTCACGACTGAGATATTTTAGCATTATTGCAATACACAATTGATATTAAACTTGTGTTTCCATAGATAAATTCTCAATATCTATAAATAAGGGATTTTATGTATGATTTCAACACTGTGAATTGCTCTTTTTAGTGAGCAATGACTGAAACAAGGAATTCTTATGTAATTTGGATAGACAAAACGACAGTAAAATAACAATATATTCTTTCTTTTATTGTTTTAATATATGAGATGTAAGGTACAATATAGAAGTATCATTTTAAGAAAATCGAACTGGAAGGTAGAAATAATAGCAAACTTTTAATTAGACCATGAGTCATCATATACCTGTCAAATTGTGTCATTAACTACCACGATCTGTCAAAATTATTTTTATCTCTCCATTCTGCATATGCATTGTTTATGTAAATATCATGTTAGGACATTGTAGTTTAGTTGCTTAACTTACTTTACATTACACATCAATACATGTGCTAAAATTGTTTGTTTAGCTCACTGAAGTTACGTAAGATTTTCCATTGTTTTAGTTTATTGTCTGTAATACTTACCAAACCTCGTTATCCTTTCTGGTGAGAAAAGGAAAATATTTGGTTGAATCAAAACATAACCATTTTCGGAGAGAATTAAATATTCTCTTTTTTCTGTCATTCACCGGAAATTCAAAACGTAATACCACCGTAAAACGGTTTCCGTTAAAGGTATAATAGATCCAAATTTCATATCTAAATATTTAAAAACCTAAACAATGATTTCACTTAGTTTATGTAAACACACAAGTTAATATGTATTAACATTAGGTTTGAAATAGTAATGATTGTAAACATGTATAAAAAATTACAGTTCAAATGTATACTAACGCTTAAAACTGGCTTTTTTTAACAATCAATTGTTACTGCATGACATTTACTACATGATGAATATAGCTCTATATGCTAGCTTAATTAGCAACATGAAATACATTTGATGAGGGTTAAATGCATTCGATGTTAATATCATTGAAAGTGCCAATTGTATATTTTTAAGTAAGGACAGTTTAATATAAATCACTAAGGCATGTACAAGAACAAATCATTAGTTCGATTGTATACAAAATCAGTTTTGACTTTGGTTTGGTTCTACAAAGGGTAAAATACCCGATACACGGTATTAAAGTCACTCTCTTATACGCAAAAAGTCATTTTGAAACTAGCTTTTAATTGTCCCCAGCCTTCTCTAAGAGAAAAGGAAGGGGGTACAAAGAAATGTGCTGCTTCCGCCCGTCCGTCACACATCTTGTCCGGTCCATAACTCTCCTTTCTATTAAGGTTTTTGAAGTAACTTTTAAAGCATTGTCTCCAATAATGAGACAATATGTCATGTGTAAGACCCAGACCGCTAGCTTAAAAATCAAGATCACACTATGAGGTCAAAGGTTAAAAGTGTCCGTGTCATGTATGGTCCATAATACTACCTTTTTGCAAGGGGTTTTGAAATTATTTGGCACTAATGTTTCCATGAATTAGTCGATGTGTCTTGAATGAGACTCAGACCGAGACCTCTAGTTTAAGGTCAAGATCATACTTAAAGGTCAAAGGCGAACAGTGTTTGTTTCTTGACAGCGAATATCGCATGCCTTTCATCAAGGAATCTTAAAATTACTGGACACAAATGTTCCCCATAATGAATCGACATGTCTTGCTCAAGACCAAGATCACTAGCTCCAAGGTGAAGGCCACACTTGGAGGTCAAAGATTTAGAGCATCAGTTTTAGTCATGTCTTTAACCATTTCAAGGGACTTAAGAATCACTAAGCAAAACAAAAATATTCTCCATAATAAGGCGGCATGTCATGTGTAAGAATCAGGACCATGTGTTAAAAGTCAAGGTCACGCTTTTATGGTCAAAGATAATACGTAATTTCTTTTAGTGGTGGTCACTGACTTTCCTTTGCATGTATGGATATTCAACTAATCTGGTATAAATAGTTACCATAACAATGCATGTAAGACTCGGGCCATTTGAAGATAAAATGGTAATTCCTTTTGCTAGGTCTGTTATTTCATGCATGGATATAAAATGGAATAACTTTGCATAAATATTCACTTTTAGAAGATACTAGTTATCATTTACAAAGGTCTTGGTCACAGGCACCTAAGTTAACTTTCTTCTTCTGTTGATGCATGAAGTTACTTCCCTTTTATATGATAAAATACAATATATGATACTGGTATCGATAAAAGCAAGAAAATAATAAAAAATGTAGATTTGCAGAATGCAACCTAGGCACAAATTATAATTTTATTAGGTACATGTAGATTGGTATGATTGCAATACTTGAGTAAAGCTCTGCATTGACCAACACTGGTGTCAATTTTGCACTGGTGTGTAATTAAAAAATAAGTTTCGTTAGTATCTAAAAAATGCTGCGCCGCATTTTTGAGTTTATTTTCTACATCCCTTTAATGTGATAAAATATTTCATTCCATTTTTATTTCGCTTATTTTACTAATCTAAAAATAAAATCAGATATTTAGAATATAGATATTAAGATTTGAAAGCATTCCAAAATAAGAGGTATAGATTTCCAGACATTTTCAAACTACGAATGTACATACCTCTTCTTGAATAAAATGCTATATGACTTTTTATTTTCTAATACTTTCCCTTTTGCTTAAAAAGATGTTTTATTGGCATGTAATATCTTTTGTGAAATATGTTGTTACTTGGGGGACGCTGGCATCTCTGTTGCAATTTCTTGTATTTACCTTCTAAATTCTAACAAAGTCTTTATTTTTAATTTTACTTTGTCTCTATATGTAATTGATTGTTTAATTTGTCTCATAATTTTGTTACAATCGAAATTTTAAGTACACATAATTTGGTAACTTTGCTGGCATAATATTTAGAGGTTGTGAGTAAGAATTCCTTATTTCTATAAGTCTCTGAAATTTTAAGAATCACAACATTGCAAGGTTTTTCACAAAACATACCATCACGCGTTCAATCGTTCGTGTTGAATACAACAAACATATTCAAAATTGCAGATTTACCATTATATCTAGAGATTCAGTTAAAGATATATGGCACTTTTCGTTATATATAGAAATATATTACACATATCCCTACACGTACACATAGATATTGGAAATTAAAACCTATCTAATATTCTATATGTCCACTTCAATCTAAATATTTTTGTCAGCATGGTCATTTTCCTAACTCAAAGGGGGTCCTTAGAGACACACTGCCGATCCTGTTGTATTTAACGTACAAGACGTTGAATTCGTAAATCTAATCGATAACCAAATGCTTCACATACATCATACAGATCCATATGGTGTTATTGTGAAATTTCCAATTGAATTTCTGAAATCGTGTCAAATGATCAAATGCTCTTTTATTTGGTTCTAGAAAATCTTATGAACTAAGTAACACTAGGGTTGTTCATAGAGTATTTGTAAAACAATCCATGATATCGTTGTTTAATTATTATGATACATATTTACGTGTCTACATATTTATTTATATTTTTGTGATAGGCAAACGGGATAATGATTTAATTCTTAGTAAACATAAGTTCTGCGCCTCCGACGCATTTGAGCTTCTAATTGAAGTTATCAGGAAGAGTGACGTTGACGGAAAGTGGCAGACATTTCTTGATGCACTCCGGCAAAAAGGTTTGTTGGTTCTTCCTTACTAAAAACTATAAAATACAGTTAGTGTGATCCTGCTTAGATAAGTATATAAGTCTGATTATCGACCTAAAGTCTTTTTTTACATTACTATCTTAATAAATTCCGTAGAATAGCTGCCAGATAGGGAATCATCTTCAATTTTCAAAACAAAATGTTCTATTCTTTATTTACTTTTTGTTGCTTTTATCTTACACACCCCAAATCATCTAAGGTTTGAAGAGAAGAGTGATATGATTACAAAAATCTTAAACTGTTTCAGCAATTATCCCCTTTTAACAAAACCTGGTGTCCGGATATAAACTAAACATATTTTACTCGTTATTCTTTTATCTTTTATTCCAGATACTAGTTAAAACATCTACATATTTGAAAACTTTCAATATCATCTCAACTCGGAATATGTCATAAAACAAATTTTAGTTTATAATTACTTACTTAATACGTCTACATTCAGATTACGAACATATCACACAGCTTCTTGAAAACAAAACGGAGCTACATCATCAACACAGCAGCGATATTTTAAAACTTATTGCCCCGGAGTTGGAAAAAAGAATGGACGTTCCAAGTTTTCTTGATGATACATTTGAAAGAGAATTGCTGACAGAGGAAGATAAGGCTGAAGCCGAAGTGCAACTCAGAGAACATGGTGAATATGAAGCCGCCAAAGTCATCATAGAAAGGCTCGGTAAACACAAAAAGGACTGGAATACAGTCCTTATAGAAATCCTAGAGAAAGATCAGCACGGCTTATCAGATCTGGCAGAGTGTTTCAAAATGATTGAGCAAAAGGAACCAGAGATGTCTCCAGAAGGTATGTTAAAATTTTACCCATGGGACTAGACTAGATATTGACTAAAATGATCGTCCTTTAAAACTGAATGGCAAAAGAACTATAAGAACTACTTCTCAAATGTTTCCATAACATATAATCTGCCAGTATCTATGTTTCACGCAATACGCAATTACGCACGAACTCATGTGTTCTAGAGAGTCTGAGCTGCGTCAGGACAGGTACGCATAAAGCTAGATTTATTTATTCGTCAATTATAATAACAAACTAGGTAAATACATCAATTATTAAAAAGATATTCTCGTATAATAAATATATACTACAAAATGAAAATTGCCTCGTAACGATCGTAAAAAGAATGCATGTCTATGTATGCGTAATGTGTTTAAAATTGTGATATGGATTTTTCTATGTTTTCATAAATTCGTTCGCTGTTGATAAAGGATTTTAAGATATCAGTAAAATATTATTAAGCACAAACATGTAAAAACTGTACATATTTTGTGTGGACAGAAACATAAAACAATGGCGTTTGAACATTTTACTAATAAATATCATACAATGAGGGAGAAAGAAGTTCACCAGTGTGGATACCAGGCTCAAAAATCCATTTTTTGTGAGGCTCCAAGAGGGGACAATTTGATTTTTTCTCAATTTTAAGGGGAATTAAAGAAATTTTCATTTTATCATTATTTGATGAAATGTTTATCTGTTTTTGATTAAATGTATTGTTATATGAAGAAACGTTTTCACAACAGTAATTATTTCGGAAATTGAGGCCCATACAGGGTTTTTGAAAAAATATCTTGAAATTTTTAGATATATAACGCGTAATTTAGAAGTCTACTTTTTACACTATTTTTGAAATCTCTACAATAGTAAGGTTGAGTATTTAAGGTCCAAGTGACTAACAGACATTCTACTACAAAGAATATTAAAAAGAGGCATCACTATAGGGTCATGTTTATTGTAGAATAATTGATAAGAAAATATTAAAATTCGTTGAAAATCTTGGTAAATTGCCCATTTTTCAAATGTTTTAACAATAACATGCAGCACACTTTTTTCGTAGCAATTTAATATTTGTTCTTAGGTTTTTATTCAAAGAAAAACAATTTTGAGGCTCCAAAGGGGTTTAAATTACTCACATTTCATGATCATTTAGATTCATGAGTGGTAATTAGTTAAGAGAATCATTGCCGAAATATGTTTAGCATATAACAATTTATGATTCACTTTTTATACGTATGAGGATAATAACATCTTTTTAATAGGTTTTAAGTAGAATCTTTAATTAATATGCCATAGTATGAATATTGTTCCAAGACCAGATTAATCCTAAATGTTGGCCGTCATGATATTCTAGTAGCAAGTCTATATATTCATGAGCAATGTCACCTCTATCGGTTTCTTTATTCTTCTAATCTTTTGTAACATTTCATTGTAAAATGCCACAAATAAGCAATCAGAACATTGGATTCAGCTAGTGAGACATGTAAGACAACGAAATTTTTAACCAATTTAATATCAGCGGAGCGGTTGTCAAGTATTTAGGTTTTCGCTGTTCAACCTGGGGGTCAGCGTTTCATGCACTATTGATTTTAAAACCACATGTACTGGGTGTCCACCTCAGTAAATGTCAAAATGACACTGCATTACATTATATTATTGTAAGTATTTGATTAATTACCTAAAAAGGATCAGTAATGTTCATGTGAACATGTAGCGACTATTTTCCCAACCAGCTACTTTTTGGTAGGTGGAGTTTATGAAATAGCCACAAAGGGGGCTAGAAAATTATAATATTTTCAAAAATGATGTAAAGAGCAGTATTTTGTGTATTTTTTGTCTTGCAGGAACAGATTGTAAATATCGGCTCATCTTTTTCCTCAAATTATCGCTTCTATTCATGCTATAGGGACAATAATACACGGGACCCTTGAAATTTGTTTGTTTTAATGAAAGGAGATAAAAGGAGACAGGTTTGATTCGGACAATTTTGATAATAGAATAAGTATGTATACTTTGTTGTTCGTTATAAGCGAAGGTTATACTTGTAAGGATTCCTGAGAGTATGCATTTTTGCATGTAAAATTGACTGCATGAAACGATTTCTATGGCTTCTTCGGTGATGGTCAGGGCAAAATATTAACTTGAAGACCATCCGTGTAGTTTCAGTTTAACGGAAAAAAAAATTAATGGTTATTTTTGACACTTATTATGCTCTAGAAGCCTATTTACCTCTGGTGAAAAGAATTGAGTACATGTCTTTATAGTCGTTAGGTTTATTTTGTATCTAAGTTTAGATGAATATTTTGTATTGTACGTACTTTGCGGGAGGTTTTTCTGTCAATATCTAGGAAAAGGTTGGGAATATTTATATAAATCTTTATATACATGTTTACCACAATTAGAAAATGCGGCCTGTCAAGTTATGGCCCTTAGGAGCTTCTAGTGTTAACTGTATAGGGTGCAATAAATATGGCAATTTCTGTTTCATAACTTGAGACATATTTGACCTAGAACTATAAAACCCGAACTGAATTTAGCACCATGTGGTAGCACACACACGCACATACGCGCGCGCGCGCACAATTTCATAAGGATATCTGTTGTAACTTCAAAGTTATAGCCCTTTAATTGTTTAAAATTCCACATATTTGTGCATAACAAACTAACAAAGGGACTTCGGACACTTTCTATATGAATTTGTCTATTCCAAGAGTGAAAAATAAACTTGAAACTTGAAACTTGAAACTTGAGAATTTTCTTAAACGCCTATTTCAACACACAAAGCATCTTCAATGACGTTGTACACTCATGCATTAAAAACAGTAAAAACAATTCATCAGTATTAACACAAAGTCTTGATTTGCTTCAATGTAATTGCTGTAGTATGAATTTTAGAACAATGAATAGTAGTCTTCGAAGAAGTGAGTTTTTAACTGCTTTTTGAATATTTTAACTGATTCACTTTGTCTGAGATTTAATGGCAGTTCGTTCCAAAGTTTTGGTCCAACCGTACTGAAGCATCTGTCACTGAATGTTTTTTTTCTTGTTATAAGGGACAACGTAGCATCCTACTGATGATTCTGACGAACGTAGTGTACGTTTTGAAATTTTACTAGACAAAAGTTCTATTAGATATTGAGGAGCATTACCAACAAAGCAGTTGTACATATAAGTAAGGATCTTAAAATTGATTCTTGCCTTCACAGGTAGCCAGTGCAAGCCATATAATGCCTGTTTTGAACTATCACGCATCTTACGGTTGAGAACAAGTTTGGCGCACATATTCTGAATACGTTGTAATTTACCTACTTCACAATTAGCAACACCATAAAGAATAACATTACAGTAATCCAAGTGAGAAATTACTAATGAGAAAACCAATATTTCAGTGGCTTCTTTGGTTAGGTATTTACGGATACTTTTGATCTTGAAATAATTCAACATTGCAGTTTTACATTTCCTTTTTTATATGCTCCTTGAAATTAAGTGTGTCATCTAGAAAAGCGCCTAAGTATCTAATACAACTCTGCACTTTGATTTTATCACTGCATATTTCAATGTCTGTGGTGGAACACTTATTCAAAATACTAAGAAATAAGTATTTAATTACATATGCCATCAAAATACATATTTGAGATTATTTCTTAAAGTCAAATTTTTAATATTTGTTTCATAGAACAGTGATTTTCGTTCTAAATAGAATTACGTACCCTGTTATATAGATATAAAACGTGTTTTGCTTTCTACAACATTGTTCCCACCCGTGCATCAAAACCATATTTGGTCAGCATATGTAGATATTAATTATACACATTTTCTATGACTATTGTTCTGATGCAAGGGGTGGAACAGTACTTTTAAACAAAAAATATAACTACAGGGTGTTCCCTAATGTAAAGTTACCAATACTTTTTATATTCATTTTTAATCAATTGATAGTCACATATTTGTTTACATCTGTTTGTAACTTAAATACTATACAAATATTTAAAAGGGTACACATAGGCATGTTATACATGTAAAGTAGTGAAAGAAGCAAATACTCTGAATGCATTATTATTCGTTGGGTTAAATTTTCATTGGCTTATCATGGTTGTTTGTTGCAGCAGATTGACAAATATGTGCTTTAACATACTTGCAACACACCAGGTAATCTTCTGCATGGCCCCACCCCCCTAACGACGCGCACGCCACTGGCGATGAGGATGTAATTTGTTTTCCATTTTGTTTTTATTATTTTTTGTATTTCTTATATATTTTTCATATCTTTATTTTTTCATCTTCTTCTGTGCGTTTATATTTATTTTTTTAGACACATACTAAATGTCACACGTAAACATCACTTCATGTTCTTCCTTCTGTGAAAACTGAATTGAGGAATGTTCTTTGCGGCGGACTAGGCCTATACACCACAAAAAAGAAGCAATATGTGCACAGCAGCTAATCTGATCCTGACTATATAACGCTTGGCATTGATATGCCTGTGATGCATAGGTCAAGAACAGTAGCTTCATGGCAGATCATAATAGTGACGGTTTCCAATTCAGTGTGATGCCACGAAAGTTATGTGTCAAGTCGCTTTCCATGCAGATGGCATATATAAATACGGCTAGACGCGAAAACAAACTAAAAGATCCAGACAAGTTTCAGGTGGATTTTTTTTATGCATTGACCTGGATACAATTTTATTACATGTTTAAGCCAAATGAGCCATGCCATGAGAAAACCAACATAGTGGCTTTGCGACCAGCATGATTCCAGACTAGCCTGTGCAGTCTGATCAGGATCAATGATGTTAGCTTTCAAAGCCTATCGGAATAAGACCAGCCGTTAGCAGACAGCATGGATCATGACTAGTCTGCGCAGATGCGCAGGCTGGTCTGGATCCATGCTTGTCGCAATTGCACTATGTTGGTTTTCTCATGACACGGCTCATTTGTCTTAATTGTAATAAAAATGATTGTAATAAAATGTATCCAGGTCACTGCATAAAAATCCCACCTGAAACTCGGCTAGACCATTTAGCTCGTTTTCGCGTCTAGCCGTATTTATATATGCCATTTGTTGGTTTTCTCATGGCGCGGTTCAATTGTTATCTGTGCCACTGGTACTTATCCCAAACAAGAATCAACCCTACGGCCTTGATAAGATGATTGCCTTTTCTTAGTATTAATGTTATGCAGCACACAACTATCTGCCATCACTTGTAACAGAACTATACAGACATGTACATGTACTTAAATAACTACTTGAACCACTGTAATAAAACTGACCGGTCACTTATACATGTATACCTATTCACACATGTAATGCATCAATAACTTTACATTACGAACAGTATATAGATAAATCAAGTACAGGTTGTTTGCAGAAATGTCGTTCTATCTTTTATTTATTTATAGGATTTTAATCTTAAAATGTAATATTTTCCTTAAATAAAATGATTTTGTCACTTTATTCGACTGGAATTCATATATTTAAAACTTCCGTAAAGTGATGACATTATATTTTTACGGAAATTAAAGATTTTATTTTTTTTTAAGAAAATATAACCTGGCCTAGATAAAATAAGAAAAACATCTTGATAGGAACAGAATCTGATACAAACCAATTTCTGCTGTAATAAGTTACCTAACACATTGGTTTATCATTGAATCGAAACAATTTGGGTATTGTTTAAATACTTAATGGGAATTGTGCCTTCACAATTTAGGCTAGAATCATATGATAGTGTCCGAAGTCCTTGGAAGAATTTCATTTAAAACTTCTTTCATTTTTCCCATGAACATTATTTTTTATAAACATGTGAAGTTGAGTACCCGCATCCGGTCACCCCCACCGCCCTATTCACACCCCCTCACACCCCCGATCCAATAATTTTCTTTTCATTCCTTTTTTATTTTATTTTTTCAAACTTTCCATGAATATTTTATAATCATGCAAAACTGTACCCTCCCCCACCTCACTCCTCCACCCAGTCATCCCCATCATCCCGATCATGCATCCCCAAACATTTTTTTTACATTTTTTTTTTTATTTTTCATCAATATTTATTATCAAGATATGAAGTTTTGTACTATCCATTCCTTTAAAAAATTTAAACCTTTCATGAATGTTTATCTACATGTGAAGTTGTAACCAAAACCGCGACCCCCCGCCATCACCCTCGTTCTAGATTTGTTACTTGATTGTACTCTCTTAAGGACATCTGCTCTTTAAGTTCAAATGTACTTGTTAAACAGCCACATTTGGTGCCAAACTTGTTATTTTGTTATAGTTACACTTCAAGCTTACATTTTAAATAACTCCATATAATTTTAAAAGCTAAGCTTATTACACAGCTTATTCGTCACGATCAACATAACATCCACTTTTATGTGCACTTAAAACATTCGTTTGCTATTAACTTGTTATGGACTGATGAAATTATTTGTTTCTTAGTAACATTCGTAACTTTTTGTAAAGTTTCGGTTTTAGTGTTCTCAGACTTCAATATAAAGTGATGCTGCAATAATAAAAACAATAAAATTACTTTACAAAATACGTTTTAGTATAAAAAATGTTTTATTATGAGACTGTGCGAGTATATCCACTTCCTTGAGTTTTACTTTGGTGGAAAAATGATATGCATCATGTCCGGTTGAATGGTAATTTTGAGTGTAACTCCCTTCGGGCCTCATAAATTATATATGAAAATTCAAAGACAATGGAATGAGTCTTACTTTTATATATGCACTGGATATTATAGAGGTTAAACATTCATTGTGCAGTTACATATTAATACGAAGGTAACGTAAATTTTACTACAGGAGACACGTCAGATGAACATGTAAATGTCGAATTTAGGGCTTTTTAGTCTTCAACTTCACTTGAAAATTACACTTATACATTAAATTGAATTATATAGTTGAAAATTCCCACTCTTTTATATATACAAGTCAGATTTACCTTAATCTGTAATTTAAATAATACTTTACTATAATTATTTTTCATCACGTGCCCTCCCTTTTGGGATCTCTCGAAAACTTGAATAAGGATATTTGAGCCTGATATTCACCCTGTCTGAGTTACATTACCCAACAAACATTTTGGTGTATGATACCATATAGTACTAATAAATGCCTTCGGATGTTTTACTCGCCAACTGTCTAAATAGAATATGCTTCATACTAGATATTTTGCTATTTATCATTATATTGTTCTAAAGAATGTGATCATGTGAAATCGTACCTCGAAGTTGTCCAAAAGAAAAACGGAAACGGTACATCCGTTCGTCTTTGAATGATTCCAAGAGATGCAATCAATAGCATCGGAAACTAAAGAAATCGATAGAACTTAATAGGATTTTATATCGAGTCATTTTAATTAATTCGTCAAAGTGATATAACATCATTCAACTGGATAGGAAGATAAATTTCTTGACTGAAAATGGTGGACTCGAAGAAACGTGTTGGTGTCTTGGTATTCGTGTTTGGTAATTCTTCGAGGAGCGCAGAGAAATGGGGATTGAGATTGCGCTGATCTGTATTTATAGTCGTTTTTGTATTTTAGCTAACATAAGCACAACATGCTTCTAATGAAAAATTTTGACCACTAATCATCCCGTATTTCCGTATAAACGAGTTATAAATGAAGTTCGGAAAGCAACAAAACAGAGTATACAGGCAGTATTTGATATGAATTTCACTACAATAATTTCTGCATTAACTTTCATTAAAATAACAAAATGGAAGTTGACCTGTTAAGCAAGAACGCGACACTGCAAAATTTCGAGTAGCGTCATGACATGTTGGCATGCTTAAAGTTGCCCATATGTCAAATATTTCATACCAATAGAGCCAAGTTGACCACCACGGGCCACTTTTGAAAACAACGTCGCCGCGTAACCATGGCAACTGTCACGGGTACTGCAACGGCACCAGCTAACAAGTTTTCTTAAATTCTATATCATTCGACGAGAATTAATTTTTCATTCATGCTGATAAATTTTTTTAATGTTTTACGCCGACAAATATTTGAAAAATGGAAAGAAACTTTTTTTTACTTAAAATTGACGTTAAGTTTCACTATACTTTTCGGCTTTAAGGCGACAGATTCAAACAATCCCTGATTTAAATTTTTGATTTTATTTTAATAAACGGTGGTAAAATAAAAAACGAGTTCAAATGACAAATAAAATTGGGTGTTACCGACTCAAGGTTTTCGGTACATGTGATTTTATTTCCCCCACCAACATGCGCAGATTTTGCACCGTTATTCGAAGATACGTTCGGGACATCATAATTCGGCCATATATTTTAATGTAATTATTTATCATTACCTCGATATGATTTGCTCGATATTTTGTTTAGCTCGATGAGATTTTTCAGTCCCCTCAACTTACCTGTATTGTTTTTACACCTGGTTTCGTCGATATCACAGCTTGTCAAAAAATATCCATGTTATTTGTAAGGTGTGAAAATCAACCTACTGTTGTTCGGCAATGTATTAATAATAATCAAGCTAGTTTGTGTGTTTGTTTTGTTTGTTATTTAGTCTTTAATCCAATTTAAATGTCAGGAAGTTTACATTTAATTCCCAATAATTAGTCTTATAAAACAGCGTGCAAGCGAGCAAGCTGTTTTCCAATATAACAACTAATTTGGATGAAATATTTTTCTGTTTGACGGAGTAAAAATCTGCCATTTAGGATTGAGTAACAATATGCGTATTTAACTGGCAAATTTTCGTTATCGAAGCACTGTCAAAATGACTACTCAGCTAGGAACATTACCGCTGCATTCAGACTTGTTTAGGGAAGGAATGAAAGTGCTAATGTTTTCACGTATATTTTGAAAAATTAAAAAAGTTATATGTATGGACATGTATTTACTATTTAATTAAACTGCTTTATTTGTCAATAAAATTAAAATCGTATTTACGTTTTATATTATTTCTTTTCCCTTTCAAACCCCCTGGAATACGCATTGGATATAATTACAATATAGACGTCCGACACAAGTACAAAGTAGTCCCAGACAGTCGATATCGTTACGAAGAACTTCGGATACGTCGATGCAATTTTTACAGTCCCTTGAATATCGAGGTAACGGTATTCGACTGTAATATATAACGTGCCACTCGCGAAAACAAAAGAGCTATCCAAAGTGTTTGGTATCTTTTTGCGTCGAGTCGACGAAATCTGCTATAATTAACTCCACTTGTCAAGCTAAGTAGCTGTGAATGGGCTGTGTCGATGTGTAATTTTATAAACTTGGTTATGGCCGTTCTGTTTGTAACTGACTTTTTCTGAAAGCCCTCTTCGGGATCACGTAAGTACGCCCGTTTTAAGATATTCTTAAAGGTATTAACATAATCATTTGACTGAAAACTCAAAAAAAAGTAAATACTATTTTCGCTACTAATATTGAAAAGTTAGTGTAGTTGTGTAGCATTCTAAAAGAATGGTCACTCTTTCACGGGTTCGTCAACTTGCATTTGTATCAGATGTGCATGTGTATTCATTTTTTTATTTCAAGCTGCTCTTTATTTTGAAGGCAAAATATTTCAATATAGAATTTTCTATAATATTAATTTAGTACTAATTCTAACGATTTTTTTAACTTGCAAAAATGATTTCCCAAGAAGACTAACAGATACTGATCAAGAACGATTGTACTTTTATAATTTGTATGTCATGTTACACTCTTATAGTTAATATAGATTTATATATATGGAAAAATCCTCTTGTCCAAAACCATAGGGCCTAGGGTTTAGATATTTGGTATGTAGCATTATCTAGTGGTCCTCCATCAATATTGTTCATATTAGCCCCATGTTATTAAATATGGCCGCGCCCCGGGTGCACATGGTTTAAATAGACTTGTTGAGGGACAAACCTTTAAAAATTCTTGTCTTAAACCATAAGGCCTAGAGCTTAGATATTTAGTATGTGTCATGCTCTAGTGGTTCTCTACTAAGATCGTTCAAATCATGACCCTGGGGTCATTATAGGCCACGCCCAGGTGGAGCCTTGATTTACATAGACATATATGCTTTTGAAGATGGGGGAAAGAAATTTGGACCACACGCACAATGTTTGAAACAGATTTCAATATTCATCTTGAATTTTAATCATGACCTAATTACCTACTTATTTTTGTGTTTGAAGGTACAGCATAGCAATGTGGACTGCGATTATAACTTTTTATACTGATTTCTATACTCATCTGTTAATCTGTTATATTCTCAACCCTAACCTACTGACCTACTTTCTTGTTTTTAAAGCTACAACAAAGACACTTGGACCACCAGTTTAATTTCATAACAAATGTCAGTAGTTATCTTCGATAATCTTTACCATGCCCTACTCATCTAGTTTCTTTTAGTGAAGCTATTTAAGCAAGCAGCTAAACTCAGGTGTGCGATATAGGGCCATTATAGCCATCATGATTTATAGTAGAGATGTATGTCGGCAGTTTGTTTCATTTTAAGCAATTATTTAAGATAAGTGCTAATAATCAGAAGAAATTAGCTTTCGGTTTGTTTTGTTTAATTACGCCGCAGAAGACACAATTGTTTCAAATGTTTTAAGCATACGGCATGTTTTTTATTCAAATAATTGTTAAAGAAGACGTCCTTTAAATCAAAACTGATTAAAGATACACTAAATAATCGTTTAGTCATGATTATTCCAGTCAAGCAGAGTCGATACGCTTGACACGAAGTGTGCAATCTTGACAGAAACCGCTGGTTGCGGATAATTACATTGACTGGAACGGCCGATTACAGCAGTTATTATGTTCAGCTAAAAATGTGGCCGGACCATCCGCGACGGCCCTGCTGACCCAGTTAGTCTTTCTACTTTTTTCAATGTTATTTGATGAATTCCTGTTTAGAAAATCATTAACGTGCGTTGCACCTATGCCGTGTGTATCATACCTTTGCACGGAAGAGAAATATAATAGATCAGGGCCCGATGTTTAATAAATTTTATAAGCGCTCAATTCAAAAGATGGCACCGTCTTGTTCTTTTATTGTTTATCACACCACCGCTTATGACGTTTTTGCAAGACCTTTGCAAAACGCGAATTCATACATGTACATGTAGATATAGCCTGTCTCGATCCTTAGTGAGCTTAAAGTCTTATTTTAAGTTAATATACATGTACTTTAAATACATGTTATACGACATTGAGTAGGTTTCTTTATAGACTGCGATCTAGAATTCAACAATAAACATACACGTTCGTATGTGAATAATGCAAGTTGCTGTAGTTTACATAGATTTAATTTATAAAGGCGAGAAGTACCACCGAGCTCCTATTCTGTATGCCACATTTTGGGGGGACTTTGCACCGTTCTCCGTGAAGTCACACGAAGAACAATTACATTGTATAACTTGCAATAATAATTCTTATATTAACCGCATTTATTATCTGTCCACAATACATGTACTTGAAATTGAATTGGAAAATGCGACTTCTGCGGACTTTGTAAAATGGTCACTTCTACAGTGTATTATGTAGCAATAGGATTCTAACATACCTTAAACAGTACCTTTCTTACATATTTAAAGCAAACACATTTATTCATCTATAGCTGATTTAACATTTACTGCATACAGACCTTTCGTAGTATCCGGCATTTTATGTCGCCGTGACGGTGCTATTTTAGTTTCTGATGAACAAACTTTAAGGGATTTTTCTATGATTTATTTCGAATACTGGTCATGTTCGCAGCCGTCTTTGACATGTTGACATGTTTACGAATCTTACGTTACCACTATGCCTAGCTGTACATTTTGTGATATCCTATGCATCTTCGGGCTCCATGTTGTTTGTGCAACGGAAGAGCGTTAGATGCCGGTTAATTGCATTCTAAAAGAGAGCGACCGCTTTTACAGATAAACAAAATAACGAAATCACTGTGACAACGTGTTTTCTTATCTTAAGGGGTAGGGGGAACAAAATCACATGTACCGAATAACTTGAGTCGGTGACCCTCCCTCCACCCCGCTCCCCCCCCCCCCCCCCCCCCAACCCCCAACCGGCTCCAAATTTTATATGTCATTGGGACTCGGTATACATTTTAAACACCGTTTGCTGAAAGAAAAATAAAAACAATTAATAAAGGATTTTTTAATATGCCACTTGAAAGCGGAAAATTGCAGTGAAAATGAACGTCAAGTTTTAGTAAGAACCTTCGACTTTCTTTCCATTTTTCAAATATTTATCGTAGTAAAATAACTGATTTTCAAGTCAAGATCAAGGAAAAATTATTTCTGGTCTAATAGTGTAGAATTTAAGAAAATTGTTGGCTAGTGCCATCGAAGTATCCGTAACAGTTGATAAGGATATGCGGCGTCGTCATTTTCAAAAACGGACTTTGGTGGTCAACTTTGACGTCTCGTGTACGACAATTGGTTGGCTCTATTGATATAAAATAAACTGAATCTTGTTTGAAATATGGTCAACTTTACGCATTTTAAGACGCTACTCGAAAGTTTGCAAAGTGTAGCGTTCTACCTTAAAGGAAACAACCACCAATGACAGAGCGAGTACTTACAATATAGCTATGTACAAAGCTACAATGTACATAGTCCGTTTTATGACAAAACCTGTATTAGTGAAAAAAGGTTAAAATTGAGATAAAAATATATTCATGAAGAACATTCTTTTGTATTTCAAATCTGAAACATCGTCGTATTTAAAGTAGTTTCACCCTATCCAATAATTTTTCATTAATAAAAGTTTTCTCATGGAATGACCCACATCTAATGTCTTCTGAAATCAACTGTCGAAATTTGTATTTTAACAGGATTAATCAGTTGTTTAACTGCTACCAAATTATTTAAAACTCAATGAATGACTCCCAGAGAGAGCAAACTATTTACTTAAATGTACGGCGATATAAGTCAAAAACTGTGAATATATATTTACTTTATTATGTAGGTGCAACAGATATATCGAAAACAAAAAGAACTGACCGGATAAAGCAAAGGAAGTGGCGAGTTAAAAATCTCCAAAACGTTGAATCGCATGCAAGTCTCGAAAAGCCGTTGGAGAAACTACATGAAGAATTTGCAATTGGAAATAGAGACGAAGCAGCTAATAGCGTAAGTGACGGCAATGGACCACCAACAAGAAAGGATATGAAGAGAGTTGCATCAGAATTTAGGAAAATGCGTAAAGTATTGGAAAAACCTATCACTAAACCATAAAAGTGATGAAACATTGCTGGAAAGGAATGCATTAACGTAGCAGACATTACATACTATTTGATTTTGGTAAGGTAACTTGTTTACTGAATGATAAAATATGTTTTATACATCACAATGTCTACGAGTGTATGTAGGTTGTGGAACTGTTTAATTGTTACAATTGTCAAATATGTGGTACAACATAGGCCCCAAAGATGGTCACGAAAATATTAAAATTACGGAAAATGATTTTTTTTTTGTGACAACATCTGAAAATATCAAAACTGTCTAGCAAAATATATTATCAGTATATTTACTCAAATCAAAAAGTTTATAAATTCAATTTATTAGGGAAGGTAACTTAAGACTTTTGTATTTTTTATATAATTAATTGTGTGATACCAAGCTCTTTGTGTAATTCAACTTACAATGTGAAAGAAAGTAAAATAAGTGTCATTATCTATGTTTTATATCTTAAAATATGTACGCGAATGTGCAGAGAACGGAGCTTAGTATTGCAATAGTCTCTATTTAACAACTCGACTGGGTTGTTAATGGCGGTGTCGTAAGACTGGTTCCATGCAACACTTGCTATTTTCTATTAATTTATGGAATGTATTCAAGTGTTTTATTAGACAAAAATTACATTATAAAATAGTTTACACACTATTTGATATCATTAAGGCAACATTAATATGAAAAAGGCAAAGCCTATGAGCGAGTGTAGCTTAAACGCCAAAGAAACTATTCACTGCTTTAAACAATTCCGAGAACCTATTCACTTTTAAATGAACAAAAAATAGTGTCATTATACCCGTAAAAGCGAATATCATACGTTACAAAATTTATGGAAAGCCGGTGCCATGGTGACGTCATTACCTGTTTGCAGCGTTCTTATGGCTTTATGTTTATTAAATTAAATGACATTTTATCCCATTATCTGGCCAATGCTTGATCTCAAAAAGAAAATCTTTTTTTTCTACCAACTGGAAATCTTTCTTGAACAGGGAATTATCTGAAGTCAGAATATGTTTTTTAAATAAGAAAACGGGTGTTTTCATATATGTCTTTTTTCTGTGACGTCATGTGTATATTTTATCTACGCTTGCCATAAAAAGGAAAAATATACCTACCACTGTATTTGTTTCCGTTTTCCTGCGAGACATTCTCACACAGTATGTTCTCATTTGTTTTCCATCAACAAGGTACATGATGAGCCATGCCTGCATGACTCACGTTCATAGATGTACCATGCCTGCATGACTCACTTTCAGAGATGAGCCATGCCTGCATGACTCACTTTCAGAGATGAGCCATGCCTGCATGACTCACTTTCAGAGACATACTGAGACATCCATGGATGACTCATTTCAAACGACTACTATGTAGATGAGACATCCATGGATGACTCACTTTCATAGTTGATCAATCCATGGATGGCTCACCTTAGTTCACCGTAATTTAACTGAGTCATCCACAGATGCCACTTCAAGATCCAGCGATATGTAGCTGAGCTATCCACGGATGACTCACTTCCGAGGTCGACATTTACAGAAAACTCAATCTACGCGACAAATGCCTGTATCCCTTTGTTGAATGGTGGCTTATCTAAGCTTTATGATATTTGAAACTTTCAAACGCCACCAATTGATCCCTCCTTATTCTTACAATATATTGTATGAAAAAGTTTGTAATTTTACACCAATTTTATGATCTTATTGAAAATCCTTCAAATCCTTCGGCGCAAATGTAGAACATCCATCCAATACTGAATTCTCAGTTTGACAGCTAAAATGAGTCAATTTGGTCTAAATCTCAATCAGTAGTTCTGCATTTAAAGGGAGTTTCATGATTATCTGACGCTAAAATGCATGTACCCTCACGTTAAAATTGTGCAGTGTGGCGTGTACATATTTAATTTATTTAATAGAGGATATAGTACACGGGTGTCTTATCATACTGAATTTATTAAACGAGGTGAATAAAATAGTAAAATGCGAGGCTCTGCCGAGCATTTTATCAATTCTATTCAACGAGTTTAATAAATGCTATGTGGAAAGACACTAATGTAATACTAGTATTCTTTTTATCCTTTTAATTTTTTTCTAGATGGAACATCAAAATATCTTCTATCTTTACCTATTATAGACCAAGTAAGTTCACCCAACATCTCCAAGAAATAAATGACGTCAACGTCAATGTCAATGCTTTATTACACTAGTGTATTACCAAACTTATGTATTTTACATTCATGATTCTATTTATCAGACTAGGAAGCGGGTTCTTATTGAAAGAAATTTTCCAAGTAAATACATATATGATACACTGTAACTCTTTTTGAGTATTTTTTTAATTGCCTGTTTCCATCGCATCCTAAAGCTTGAATACTCAGTTTTATAAAACACTTGCATTGATATTTTTCTGTGAATAAACTTAAATCAAAACATGCAACTATGAAGTTTATTTGAAGTTTAATACACAATTCAATCACAAACATTATATTGAAGTCAAATGGACCTTTAAACTTCGAATAATTATGTAAAGTGGCGCGAGAATAAAAAGAACCGCGTATAAACATCAAGTCTGCAATGTTACTTCTTGAATGTTTCCAATTAGGCAACAAAATTGCCAGCATATTCTGCATATTCTCCATATTGCCTTTTCAACTATAGACTCAAATAAAAGGACCCCCGTCTTATTCCTTGTACTTTAGCGATAAAATGTTTCAATCAATGTTTCTTTTCACCCAACCCTAATAACGCCATGACTTTTTGTGTTTCTTTCATGAGAAAAAAATATTTTACTACCAGTTCCCGTTTGACGCACGTTGAACAACTTCAAAAAAAAACTATACATATATATAAAATTATATCGCCGCATTATATACTCACTGTCACCAGCTGTCGTTTGTCGTTTACTCTTACAACGACAAGTGTGTTGGTCAATAAAAATTATAACTGTGTTTGCTTTAATAATAATAATAATAATAATAAGTAATAACATTTTTATTGATAGAAGGTAGCATATGAAAATATAGATCAGTACAAAGTTTAATGATACATCTTGATTTTTTTAAATGTGGCCTTCTGAACAACAGAAACAACAACCAAATACAACTTACACTATCACATAACCTTATTAATATCACATTCATTCCTCACATACTCTACCCTGTATATTGCCTTTAAGTACCCATTTATACAATTTCCATTTAGGCAATCAATTATTGACATAATATAAATACATGCATAATTATATTATAATGGCATAGTTACAATTCAGTGATATAAACAAGGAGATTCTCTAAGCAGTCAACTGTTAGATTATACTTGTTGATCATAACATTTTATATACTTAGTTTATGTGTTGGTTTCTTATTTAAGATATTCATTTTTTCACCATTTCTATTAACACGAATCTATAACATCTATGACGTCCTTCCGCGTTATTCCCTGAGTAGTCGAGTCAGATCACGTAGTTCGAGTAAAACGCTCCTCTAACACCAGGAATTATTTCAATAATAATAATAACACAACTTCTCATATTATTTTGTTTTCCCCGCCTAGTTACTTTGTTATTATGTCTCTCTCCCCCCACCTCCCCCCCGCCCCTCTGGGGGAGACATATTGTTTTTGCCCTGTCCGTTCGTCCGTGCCCGCGAAATGATGGTTAAGTGACTGCATAACGGTTCCTTCCCTTTGATGTCATTCATTCCGTTCTGTTTATGTGACTATTTTTCTTTTTATGTGACTGTTAGAACAATAGAGAGAACAATGGGGGTGTCACATAAAGACCGTTTCGTGAGAACTTCCGTCCTTCCGTCCGTCCGTCCGTACGTCACACTTCATTTCCGAGCAATAACTGGAGAACCATTTGACCTAGAACCTTCAAACTTCATAGGTTTGTAGGGCTGCTAGAGTAGACGACCCCTATTGTTTTTCGGGTCACTCCGTCAAAGGTCAAGGACACAGGGGCCTGAATATGGAAAACCATTTCCGATCAATAACTAGAGAACCACTTGACCCAGAATGTTGAAACTTCATAGGATGATTGGTAATGAAGAGTAGATAACCCCTGTTGATTTTGGGGTCACTCCGTCAAAGGTCAAGGTCACAGCGGCCTGAACATTGAAAACCATTTCCGATCAATAACTAGAGAACCACTTGACCCAGAATGTTGAAACTTCATAGGATGATTGGTCATGCAGAGTAGATGACACCTAACGATTTTGGGGTCACTCTGTTAAAGGTCAAGGTCACAGGGGCTTGAACATGGAAAACCATTTCCAATCAATAACTTGAGAACCTCTCGACCCAGAATGTTGAAACTTCATAGGATGATTGTTCATGCAGAGTAAATGACCCCTATTATTTTTGGGGTCACTCCGTTAAAGGTCAAGGTCACAGGAGCTTGAACAGTGGTAACCAGTTCCGATCAATAACTTGAGAACCACTTGACCCAGAATGTTGGGGGAGACATGCGCTTTTTTACAAAAGCACTTTCTAGTTTCTATTGGGAAGGGCCTTTAACTAATTTTGTAAGAAATTGTGGCCCGACCCATTTGCTTATTTTCTTGGTTGTACATGTACATTTTCTGATATTTGTTATTATAAATGTAAATAGTTATAAGAAATAAAATATTATAAAACTAAACACCGGGAACCGGAAGTGGAGTTTTACAGCCTTGTTTACGGCGCTTATTTACATTATTGAAGGGGGTAAACCAACGTTTCTACAAAGTAGTGTAATTTCTTTATTCACGTGATATTATATTTTGTCATAATTTTATCGTATGTTTATTTTGCTACGATGTTTCTTTGACATTGAAGTTGTACCTTATCATTCCGCCATATTGTTCCCGCATTGGTCGCGGTCCTCCCGGTTTCGAAGTGGTGTGAAATTTTGAATCGAGAACATGTCATTCAGACGATTCTATCTTGGGCCGAACACAGAAGAACAAGAAGAACGAAGCGCCCAAGGACATCTATTATGAATATTTACGAAGTCTACCTAAGCCGCATCATGGAAAGCACGTGCAACTTTCCCGCCAAAATACGTGTTACATTCAGAAAATGTGTAGATCTTAATATTAACAAGCGGAATGTGGTTATTGTTGATAAAATATATAGCACTGATTCAACAAAATACAATTTTGGAAGTATTATTTTCAGTCAAGGACATCTAGACATTAAAAAATAAATACATGTATGCCATATAACGCCGAACAGACTGACGATTCATCGAACATTAGTCTCGATTTCGTCATTAAGGATATGGGTATTGTGTGGCACATGTCATGACAAAACATGTTTCAAAACATTCTTGCATAAAAACTACTTTTTTCACTGGATCCGCCCATGTAATAACGGGAGAAAAACCGTGTGCAAACAAGGCAATTTACGTGCTGTTAATATCCGATTTTTATTATTGAAATGCTTTCCTAGGGACGTATACGTATTTCTGCGCAGATTGACATCTATTTTCTGCGTCTTGTTCATAAAAACCTCTTCTTGTAGCATAGATAAAAGATGCAATCTAAATAATAGAACGTTTTTCTTTATCAGTTACCAACGACGCTTTTTCTCTTGTTTACACCACTTTAGAACTCTGCGTCGTTACAGGTATTTTAGACAGCCGTGAATGTTTAAGAATTGAGTGTAACTTGTGCGATTGTTTGATTTTAGGAATCATATTTATGACTTTGGTAAGCATCAGTCGGTATGTTTTGAAACTTATCTAAGGACGGGATATGATAAGAGCCAAAAATGGCCCCCACTATATATGCATGTAAAACAACACCATTCCATTGGTAATTAACTATATTTTTCAAAATCCACCATGATATAATGACCAGACGTCGGTAATGACCCCAAAATAATTGATTATTACATTTATCTAGGACTTACGCTGAAAAGATATTTGATCATTTAGAATGGGGGTATAGAAAACTATTTTGCAATATATCTTAGTTTATATTGCTGAATCCTATAAATTGTATGTCGTCACAATACTCCGTGATCCAACTTCTTGAAACAAATTTTTATTTTGTATTCTAAGACAGAATGATCGTGCAAAAACAAGGAAAACAAGGGGCGATAACTCTTTCATGTAAGGACGACCGAAAACTCTTTTAAGAAATAAGTTTTTTTTTAAATTTTATACATCTACATAGGCTTATTCTCTAACTAATATGTCTGTTTCGTTTTATTTCCTATCAAGAAAATTTCTAAAACTAAAATCGAAAACTTTAATTCATATGCGTTACCATAGCAACATAGAAACAGTTTTGCATTTTTTGGATCTGTAGTGAATAAGCGAGTTATTTCACATACTTGATGATATATTAACTTTTAAAAAACTTTTTTTTTTGCTTCTATATCTCCTTACATATTTAGTGTTGTTGTTTTCTTTCTTTTTTGTTTCGTATACGGAATGTTCTTCTTGTGTGACGTTCGTGTAAAACAAAACCTCCGTCGAATAAATCAGGAGGCAGACTTTGTCTTACAAGTTTCCATTTTTCATATTTTCGGTGATTTTTTATTTAAATATGTAATTAAGTATTTTCATCAAGCAAGTTGAAAAAAAACGACAGTGTTCATTTTACTGGAATGAATAATATACAAAATGCATAATATTAATGAATAATATACAAAATGCATAATATTATTAAATCATACCACATCATTATTTAAAACACCTACCCGCAGAAACGTCGCCGGAACCGAGTTAGACCGGTATTACAACTATGGAAGCATTTGTATGTAGTTTATTCAAATTAATTTCTTGGATTAAATCAAAAACGTTTTCTTTAACACGAAACTATAATATCGATATGAGAAGCACAAAATATACATTAGCATATGTAAGATCATTACGGAAGGATTGACATGAAAGGCACGTGCGGTTTCCCGCCAAAATGCCCTTATATATGTAACGTAAAATGCTTCCGGTTTCCTGCAAAAGATTTTGGATTATAGATCAAAGAAAACTATTTGATTTTACTCCATTATATTCCAATTTCATTTATATTATATATTGCGTTTATAATAAAATCAGTTTACAAGACGACCTGGGATACCCCAAGTAGTAACATTTGTATGCACGCATGGAGACATTTGATATTATTCTAATGGTATTGAACACTGAATTCGTCAGAACAGTAGGTATAATTTGTTTTTCAAAAAATAACAATAGGTCATGGCTGCACAGTGAGAAGCAGATGACTCGGCTTTTCTCTGGATTACCGCTTTTTCTTTCCTCGAATAGAAAGACAGACAGATTCGAGACGAAACGGCTGCAGCGATAAAGAACCGGCATATTTGCTCAGTACGCACGTGTTAGTCAAAGAAAAATCTGCACATGTGCCCATCTATAAGCTAATAAGTGATCTCTATAATAAGCTTCCAATCATGCCGAGTGTTATTTGCGCAGAGGTATTTTTACACTAATACGTGTGCAGATGTTTGATACTATTACGTGCGCACGTAACACGTAACGTAATTTTTATTACGTGCGCAAGTAATAGATATTACGTGAGCACAAGGTAACTAATACGTGCGCACGTTTTAGTATGACAAAAACATCCATGTCCCCCTCTGTTTTTTTCTTAACTACATGTATAGACATTCCTCGTGTTTTTTAAATCATTACTTTTATTCTAGAAAAGAAAGAGAAAAAAACACCTGTATATGTGCTTTCATCTCAAAAGCGTTTTCATTAACAGTGCAGAGAGCCTAGCTAGTCCGGGCCCGCTTCGACTACGCGGTTTAGGGGGCTGGTATTGGGTTTGATCCCCGGCCCCGTCATACCAGAGAGGTGAGAAATATTACCAGTAGCTCCCTTGCTTAGATGTTTGTCATTAAAAGGGAAACTGGTTTCTCTGCACCTAACCTGATGATGGATTCATCAGGAATGAAATATCGAAATTGATTTATATAAGTTATATAACGCTATATATATATGTAAGTTGTAGAATTTGCTTCACAAGCTAAATAAGGACACCGTAGATTTGCGGATCGCAGGATCGCGAGTGCGATCCCCGGGCGAGGCTTTTCTTCTCCGTCACGATTTTTTGGGGGGTATTGTGACTATAAGCATTCGTCCTCCATCTCATAATTAAGTGGGGAAGTTGACAACTACATGCGGAGATCAGGTTTTTACTGTTACGAAATCCAGGAACTCTGGTTGAGTTAATTGTCAGTTACTGTTGAAAAAAAAAAGCGTTAAAACGCAAACAAAACAAATCACAATCAACCTATCATAAATTATTAAAACAATAATAAGATGACTTTTAGATATTCTTTAAACACAAATTTAGCTTAGCTATTGTGATTAAAAAAATGGTTATATAGGGAGTTTATCTTTTAATCATAAAATAAAATAGTTCACACCGGAAATGACATGTCAGTGACATTAAATACTTAACATACATTTATTTATGAAACTTCGTATGGCGATGAAGCGGAATATTTTAAAATTGATGAAACAATTCTGAGTTGTTGACTTACTATTTTTCATACGTCATAAAAAAGAAGTATAAAAACACATGTTTATAACTTTATCACAGACATACAGTAAAAGAATTATTGACTAATTATAGAAATAACGCGGTTAAATGGTTTAAAATATTTTAACTGGCGGCTAAAAATATTAAATCTAAATATGGTTTGCAACTCACCATATAAGAATAGTACTTTCTGCCGTTTTTGACAGAAAAAAAAAGTTTTACTGGATTTGTTGGGATTCGATCTCGCATACCACTAACACCAGGCATAAAAATTCCTGTTAATCGTCGTGCGTACCGATTGCGTCACAGAGACTTGTGTACAAAGGACGTCATCATTTTTATATAAAAGAACTATCTACATGTGTCTACTAGTTGCGGTGTACATGAGTTATCTTTCTTGTCTCTATAACATTTATGTAAACAATAAAAATTTTCGTTTTAAACAACTTTAATTACACGTTATTATTTCTTTTAAAATGCCGCTTAAACAAAATCAACTTGCATATAATCCCGAAATACAGTTCATGTACTGCAGTAGATCTAAAACATGTAACTGATCATTAAAATGTCTAGATGTACTTTCACTTTCACTTTTGCGTTAAACTTGGCTCTAAACATTTAATTTTCTTATAAAATAATCCATGACTATCTGTTTCATGATTAGAACAAAACTCCCGCGTATCTGTTTGATGCTCGGTTGCTTAGAGACGAGCACGTTATCTTGTTTCCTTCAAAGAAAAGTGGGGCTAAAAATTGCGAAAAAGATGGAAATTCAATACGAGCCGGAGCGGGTGTCAAGCTGATTTTTTCTGAAAATGTATATTTTAGTAACCTTATTTTCTCAGCAAAACTTCAGCTTGACACCAGGTCCGGCTCACAATGAAAATCGAGCATGTAGTGTGTAAATTGCGTGCAAAAACGGTAAATGTCACGGACCTCGACTATTTTAAAGATCTGAGTCGTACAAATAAATTGGTTTTGAAGTTTTTAAAAATCATAGTTTTAACGATTATGGTCTTCTTTTTTGTTTTAGACAGTTAAAATTTCAATTATGGAGTTTTCATATTCTAATTATTTAGGGGGCCATTTCGCATATCTTATCATATCCCGTCCTTTCTGGACGAATATATATAAACAGCTTGAAATCTTGACACTACGTTCGTACTCACTCGTACTTCAAACGTATGGACCTGTACTCAAAATAACCCGAACGTGAAGTTATTATTCTTGAAACTGTGCTCCTGTTTACCAAATGTTAAAGTTATATGAATATTGTTTGGTAACTTCATGTTTGTAATAACGAGAGACAAAAAAAATCGTTTAAAAATCTTCAGTATGTGCTTTTAGGAATATTGTTGATTTCTGGGCCCTGGTTATGGATATTTAATACATGTTTATCGTTTCCAAGAACAATAGAATGGTAATTAAAAAATGTATCGTCCGGAATCCTAATTTATCACATATGAACCTAGCGGGGCAATAAACGTCAGAAGATTACATCAGAGGATGAAAGAAAATTTAAAGAACTTGACTGTTGAAACCAAAAGGACAGGAACAACAAAGGGTAGAAATTCAAAAATAAAATTCTAATCCAGAAAAAAATCATTACCAGGTAAAAGTATGTCGAAATACACCTAAAATCAGAGGTACCATCCATGTTGTACCACAGAAAAGAAAGTGGTCTCGGTTTTTCCCTACGGCCAATAATAGAAAATAAAAATAAGCTATTTATAGCTAGTAACATAAAAAGGAAGTAATTCATTTACTTATTTTAAGTGAACAAAAAAGAGATCTGCCAAATAAAAACAAAAGCAATATATCATATATTATGACCTTTGTCCCCTAAGTGTGACCTTTACCTTGAAGTGAGTCATCCGAAACGTGCGCTCTGCACGTCGTTTCGGTGTGGTAAATATTTTTGTCATGTTTCGTTGAAATCCTTCAAGTAGTTCAAGTCATTGAGTTAAAGAGCGGACACAAAACAAACTGATATGACCTTTGATCCATGTGACCTTGACCTTGAAGTAAGACATTCAAAACGTGCGTTCTGCACATCTTCTCGGTGTGGTGAACATGTGTGCCAAGTTTCTTTGAAATCCTTCCATTAGTTAATAAAACAGTTACAGAGCGGACACGAAACAAACTGATATAACCTTTGACCCCTAAGTGTGACCTTGACCTTGAAGAGAGACATCCAAAACATGCGCTCTACACGTCGTCTTGGTGTGGTGAACATTTGTGTCAAGTTTCTTTGAAATCCTTCAAGGGGTTCAAGTGCTACAGAGCAACTCTGACATGTTGAGCAAACTAAAAAGCAGTTTCAGATGCAAACTGGCCTTGGCGACGGGACAATTCCCAGTTCACAATTGTTAGTTTTAATATGTATCAAATTTCAAATGTGTGTAACGTCTTTTAAAAGAAAATATGTGACGTGTAAAATTGCAGACAATGAGTCAGGAATTTCATATATTTATATTAGAACCAACGCAGTCCTCATAAAACATGTTTCGCAACGTATGTGACACTTGCAAGTATAAGACAGTCACACAGATGCCTTTTCTATTAATGTCTTAACAAATGACATTAATTCAGGGTTCAAATTTAGGCAAGCATACAAGCAAAATGCTAGGTGAATTTTGAAATAGCTAGTGGGTTTGAAATATACTAGCTAATTTCAGCTAGTCAATAATGTAACAAGCAAATGTTTTCAGAGCTTTAATAAAGTTTAATTGTTTTAAAGGTACACATTTTTCTTCATGAAAGGAATGTTATCATTTATGTTTATGATATTTTCTTGTTCAACAAAAAAAATGGCACAAGTTATTTTAAGCTAACAGAAAACATTTTTGTTTGTGACTGGCTACTAACATGACTAACAGAGATCAATCAATAGGTTTTGGCCAGTAAAATATTATTATAGTAATAAAATATTATTAACTTTAGCCGGTAGCTTTTCATTTTAGCTAGTGATCAAAAAGGGCACTAGCTAATTTCAGCTAGTACAAACTATTGTTAAATTTGACCCCTGATTAATTTAAAGATAACAATTATATATTTGAAAAGCATATTATGCTTTCCTCATTTATGGTAGAGTATTCGAGTGCACATGTCCAGGTTAGAAATTTTAGTCAAGTTTTGCTTGCAATCAGGTTTCTTATAAACTATAAAACCCAATAGCAGCTTTCAGACATCACAACAGTCTTCAGTATCATTACAGTGTCAGTTTTATCTTAAGTTTAATTGAGTTTCTATATATTTCTGAAAATTTCTGAATATCTTTCTGAATATTTCTGAATTGAGATGTCTGAATATTTATGATAAAAAATGTTCGTACTAAATTGTGGCCATTACAGCAAGTATTCACAAGCGAGCAAAGAAGGGATTCTCAGACAAATTCAAAAAATATTAAGCAGTTAGGGTAATTTGCCCATGAGTCGGACAGTTTAACTGTTTGGTTTCTCACAATGTCGTCGCCGTCATATGTATAATATTATGGTAAGCGCGTTTCGTTGTATCTTTAACCAATCGTATCAAAGTACTAGAAATATCAACACACTCGTTTTTGCCCTTAAGCCGGACACATTCGCCCTTGACTCGTAGATGTCAGATCCGCTTACTTTATTGTCAGGTCATACATGCTACTTAAGTTATACCTTAGGTTTTCTTTATGTACAAAATACATTACCTTCAGAATTAAACTGGAAATACCTTTATTTATTATTTATTATTATCAACCCTGATCTACATTTATAATGTGTTGGAACACTTCAGTTGAAAACAAATAATAATAATAATTATGATAATAATTATAGCACATTGCTCGTTAACTGAAATCTAACTAGAGCTATCTCTGAAGAGATAAATGTAATCCAGCGATTTTTTCATTCTTTATAAAGTACCCCTAAAAGGGCATTTTCTTAATTAAACAAGAGCTGTCTCCATAGGATGACACATGCCCCCGATGGCACTTTGAATGAATAGTTATGATCGATGTTAGAGTTTAGGACCTTTGCTCTACGGACCTGGGTCTTGCGCGCGACACGTCGTCTTACTGTGCCACACATTCATGCGTAGTTATTTTAAAATCCATGCACGAATGACAAAGATATGGACCGGACAAGCCCATCAATGCACTATCAAGAAAAATGACCTTTAACGTCTAAGTGTGACCTTGACCTTTGAGCTACGGACTTGGGTCTTGCGCGCGACACGTCGTCTTACTGTGTCACACATTTATGCGTATTTACTTGAAAATCCATCCATGGATGACAAAGATATGGACCGGACACGCCCATCAATGCACTATCATGACAAATGACCTTTAACGTTTTAAGTGTGACTTTGACCTTTGAGCTACGGACCTGGGTATTGCGCACGACACGTCGTCTTACTGTGGTACACATTCATGCCGAGTTATTTGAAAATCCATCCATGGATGACAAAGATATGGACCGGACACGAAAATTGCGGACAGACCGACATACGGTTTAAAAACTACATGCCTCCCTCCGGGGGCATAAAAAATTCCCAATCTGAGTAAAATGAGTACCGGACCTTTTCTCAAAAGGGCAAAAAAATCACTGTAATCCCCCAACCCACCCCGCACTGACACAGTACATTGCAATTTGACGCACACAACATTGCGGAATTATGTCGAAGTAGACTCTATGTATATAGTATAGTAACAAAAAACAAAGTCCTCTGACTCTGCAGAATATTTTTCTGAAAGAAACGTGTGACGTCTCATTAAATTGTGTGCAACGATGTGAGAGATAAGGTGCGCACAGGATTACATAATTAGAACGTCACGTAATTTGAAAATAAAAATAAAATAAAAAGATGCTCTTGCTGGATCCAACATATGGTGTCAGCATTGAAGAAAACATTTTATGAGCAAGAAAAATGTCCATATTATTGTACTCAAACAACTAAGCTCTTCCTGAACAAAATGATTATATCATATTCTGATCTGTTCTATAAATACAAGTACATGTATTATACAACTTATTTCCAGTATTTCATATACATTCTAATATGCTCTGTTAAAACACACTTACACTAGAATGACGTCACTTTAAAGTGCGGTGACGTCATGTTTTTGTTGCGAACAAGAAAGAACGCTACCGTATTTTATCTATTGTTTTGGATTAAGTGCAGATTACAATCGAAATAGTTTATAGCAAACCTTGTCTTAACACTATCTATACACTCGGGCGGTAATACGTCGTACAAATAATTTCACTCGGGCTGTGCCCTCGTAAAATTGACATCCCGACGTATAACCGTCCATATAGCATAAAGTGTTAAACCACTCTTGCTACAAATTATTTCTTAAATTCATACAGCTACACAATCATACAGTCAATTTATGATTGCACATTTATACATAAGTACACATATCAGAATTACTAAATGTTTCTTCGACAAACGCGTCTCAAATTATAGTTCTAAGTCTTAAATAGTCATGATATACACAAGTTACATGTATATTCACGATAATTAAGACGTGCGATAAAGGAAAGTATGTCCTTTAAAATATTATACATGTTCCAGATTTGGATTATATATAAGATAATACAATTATCATTATTACTGTTCACCGAATTATTCAACATTTACGCTCTTATGGAAACAAGTAACATTAATTCAACAAAATCCTTGTTATTACAATTAATAGATTACAAAAAAAACTATTGTAGCAAGAGAAAATTCTTTAAAACACGCTTAAACGTAGACATATAATTATTATGAAGCTTTATGTAAAAAGAAGTAAATTCCATATATGTGCACAGCTTTGTAATTGTAACTAAATGTTTGTTTCAGGTAGTTCGTTTTAGGTTTAACAGTAGAAAGATCCTTGCAGACTGTAATGATCATTATGAGCAAACTGTAGTAAATCTGAGATGTAGCTCTATATAGGACAATCCCCTTTTTTACATTTAGTATTGACATATGATATTTGCAATTGTTTTCAAAAGATTTGAATTTCTTATAAGGTGACTATGAATTCATCACCCTAGAAGCACATAAAATAGATATACATACTGCAGTACATGTAAATATTAATACTGAGCCCGTAATGACACTCGACAATTTCCGTACGGGTGATAGGGTAAACTGATCTTAAGCCGGACTCAATAGACAGTCGGACGATTTTGAGTCATTTCACGAAAACATCGCTATAGGATCGCAAAAAGCCGGGAAATAAACATCTCATTAGTTATGAGTTGCCATTCTTTGTAACGTGACGCACTATATACCACCTTCGTAGCAGAACGTAAGCAGTATAAATCGCGGAAGTTAGGAAAAAAATCAAGTTTCATTTTACTTTAACCTTGCGTATTTTGTGCCATGAAGTATAACAGACACCTGAAATACAACAACAAATAGACAGACATTACATTAACACAAATGAGTAAAGCATTCTTTCATTATCCTATTTTGTTTTTTACACGCTGTAGGCGCTAAAATGAAAGCTATCAAATCGTTTAGACTCGGACGGAGAAAATCTGAAATTCGATACAGAGACGGACAGTGTCCGACTCATTATCAACATCGTACTTAAATCAAATCTTTTTTTTGTAGTTGTTCTATTTAGATTACTTTCATTATTAAACTATTTTTCTAATTTGCAAACATAAATAGAACAAGAGCTGTCTGTAAGACAGCGGAGCCTGTGCTCAGCTCGACTAGTCGAAATACTGTCCCAGAAGCAGGGAAATAGTACCCTAAATCTTAAAATATCTACAGAGTTTAAATCCGGTATCTGCAATAGTGGTGGAGTATCTTGCATGCAAAACTTTAACCAGAAGTTTTAAGTTCAAAAGGGGACATAAACTGATATGTGTCCTTGACGTATTAATGTATTGATCCTTTCCGAATGCATCATGATCAATACTTTCCGATAATGTAGTTGGTTTGATTTAATTTAAAAAAATGTTAAGTTGTGTTGTTTTTTTAACTCACCAAGTGGATATTTAGATTAATTTACCTTTGTCGGCCAGCTAAAAATTTAAAAAAATCATGTATTTGATTTAAATGGAATGTAAATGTATTTATATTAACAGAATAACCGCGTTTCATTCAGCAATGCGAGCTTATTTCCTTTTTCCATTTTATAATTTTGTTCAATTAAAGTGAAACTGAAAACAATATACACTGAACAAAATTCCTAATCTGTCAGTTTTTATTGTATTACTATTTTCATAACAATGCATGTACTTAATACACGAAATGTCACATACCGACATTTAAAAAGGTACTGCAGCTAATTATTGATTTATTTTGACAGACTCGCCGCCAAAGTAACCGCATTAGTTGTTTTGACCAATTTATCATATTTTGCACGTGCAGAACATGTGTACCAATATCCACGTTTTAACGAACACTTCTGACATTACTGACGAAAGTCCTACTAGAAAAAACACATATCATCGTGAAACTGACACAAGTGCAACGCGCCCGGTCTGTCAGAATTATACATCACAGTTCAAAATCTGTCACTTTAATGAATTGTACTTTGGTTGAATTTCGCCAAAAGATCGCGAATGGTAGATATAGATAACCAACGATTGAAGGTTCATGTAAACGAAAATAAGGTTACAAATGGAAATAACTATTAAAGTAACAGCTACAAACAAATTACTTCAAAATTATTTTGAAATTGCAAAAGTAATTACACATGTGTCGTAAATGTGTCCCAGTTACATAGCAACATTCCGACAGCTCGATAGCGTTGCTCATGCGTTAATTTCACCATGATATGCGTTTTTCTAGTTGCACTTTCGTCAGAAATGCCGAAAGTGTTAACGAACACATGCATGTTGGTGCACATGCCCTGCACTTGCAAAATATACAATATTAAGCAAAACGCCTAATGCGGTTACTTTGGCAGTGGGTCGGTCAAAAATAAATTAATAATAAGCTGCAGTACCTATTCAAATATCGGCATGTGAAATTTCTTGTAAATACATACGTTATTAACAAAACAGTAATACTAACATAAACTGACTGATTAGGAATTTTGTTGAGTGTATTTTGCCATAAATGTTCACAAGACAATAAGAGCATGGACAGGTTCTCAGGTGCCCGCGGGAAGGGTATGTCTTTTTATAGGGATT